>NW_027619117.1:0-52266 GCF_964187855.1 Myxine glutinosa
ACTTTTCGCACTTGTGTTGGTGCAGGAAACCACTTTTGCACTTGTGATAGTGTTGAAAAACCACTTTTCGCACTTGTGTTAGTGTTGAAAAACCACTTTTCGCACTTGTGTTGGTGCAGGAAACCACTTTTGCACTTGTATTAGTGTGGAAAAAACACTTTTTGCACTTGTGATAGTGTTGAAAAACCACTTTTCGCATTTGTGTTAGTGTTGAAAAACCACTTTTCGCACCTGTGTTGGTGCAAGAAACCACTTTTGCACTTGTATTAGTGTGGGAAAACCACTTTTGCACTTGTGTTAGTGTTGAAAAACCAATTTTCGCACTTGTGTTAGTGTTGAAAACCCACTTTTCGCACTTGTGTTAGTGTTGAAAATCCACTTTTCCCACTTGGGTTGGTGCAGGAAACCACTTTTGCACTTGTATTAGTGTGGAAAAAACACTTTTTGCACTTGTGATAGTGTTGAAAAACCACTTTTCGCACTTGTGTTAGTGTTGAAAAACCACTTTTCGCACTTGTGTTGGTGCAGGAAACCACTTTTGCACTTGTATTAGTGTGGAAAAAACACTTTTTGCACTTGTGATAGTGTTGAAAAACCACTTTTCGCACTTGTGTTGGTGCAGGAAACCACTTTTGCACTTGTATTAGTGTGGAAAAACCACTTTTCGCACTTGTGTTATTGTTGAAAACCACTTTTCGCACTTGTGTTAGTGTTGAAAAACCACTTTTCGCACTTGTGTTAGTGAAGGAAACCACTTTTCGCACTTGTGTTAGTGTTGAAAACCCACTTTTCGCACTTGTGTTAGTGTTGAAAATCTACTTTTCGCACTTGTGTTGGTGCAGGAAACCACTTTTGCACTTGTATTAGTGTGGAAAAAACACTTTTTGCACTTGTGATAGTGTTGAAAAACCACTTTTCGCACTTGTGTTAGTGTTGAAAAACCACTTTTCGCACTTGTGTTAGTGCAGGAAACCACTTTTGCACTTGTATTAGTGTGGAAAAAACACTTTTTTCACTTGTGATAGTGTTGAAAAACCACTTTTCGCACTTGTGTTAGTGTTGAAAAACCACTTTTCGCACTTGTGTTGGTGCAGGAAACCACTTTTGCACTTGTGATAGTGTTGAAAAACCACTTTTCGCACTTGTGTTAGTGTTGAAAAACCACTTTTCGCACTTGTGTTGGTGCAGGAAACCACTTTTGCACTTGTATTAGTGTGGAAAAACACTTTTTGCACTTGTGATAGTGTTGAAAAACCACTTTTCGCATTTGTGTTAGTGTTGAAAAACCACTTTTCGCACCTGTGTTGGTGCAAGAAACCACTTTTGCACTTGTATTAGTGTGGGAAAACCACTTTTTGCACTTGTGTTAGTGTTGAAAAACCAATTTCGCACTTGTGTTAGTGTTGAAAACCCACTTTTCGCACTTGTGTTAGTGTTGAAATCCACTTTTCCCACTTGGGTTGGTGCAGGAAACCACTTTTGCACTTGTATTAGTGTGGAAAAAACACTTTTTGCACTTGTGATAGTGTTGAAAAACCACTTTTCGCACTTGTGTTAGTGTTGAAAAACCACTTTTCGCACTTGTGTTAGTGTTGAAAATCCACTTTTCGCACTTGTGTTGGTGCAGGAAACCACTTTTGCACTTGTATTAGTGTGGAAAAAACACTTTTTGCACTTGTGATAGTGTTGAAAAACCACTTTTCGCACTTGTGTTAGTGTTGAAAAACCACTTTTCGCACTTGTGTTAGTGCAGGAAACCACTTTTGCACTTGTATTAGTGTGGAAAAAACACTTTTTGCACTTGTGATAGTGTTGAAAAACCACTTTTCGCACTTGTGTTAGTGTTGAAAAACCACTTTTCGCACTTGTGTTGGTGCAGGAAACCACTTTTGCACTTGCGATAGTGTTGAAAAACCACTTTTCGCACTTGTGTTAGTGTTGAAAACCCACTTTTCGCACTTGTGTTAGTGTTGAAAATCCACTTTTCCCACTTGTTTTGGTGCAGGAAACCACTTTTGCACTTGTATTAGTGTGGAAAAAACACTTTTTGCACTTGTGATAGTGTTGAAAAACCACTTTTCGCACTTGTGTTATTGTTGAAAAACCACTTTTTGCACTTGTGTTGGTGCAGGAAACCACCTTTGCACTTGTATTAGTGTGGAAAAAACACTTTTTGCACTTGTGATAGTGTTGAAAAACCACTTTTCGCACTTGTGTTAGTGTTGAAAAACCACTTTTCGCACTTGTGTTTGTGCAGGAAACCACTTTTGCACTTGTATTAGTGTGGAAAAACCACTTTTCGCAACTGTGTTAGTGTTGAAAAACCACTTTTTGCACTTGTGTTAGTGTTCAAAAACCACTTTTCGCACTTGTGTTAGTGAAGGAAACCACTTTTCGCACTTGTGTTAGTGTTGTAAACCCACTTTTCGCACTTGTGTTAGTGTTGAAAATCCACTTTTCCCACTTGTGTTGGTACAGGAAACCACTTTTGCACTTGTATTACTGTGGAAAAATCACTTTTTGCACTTGTGATAGTGTTGAAAAACCACTTTTCGCACTTGTGATAGTGTTGAAAAACCACTTTTCGCACTTGTGTTAGTGTTGAAAACCACTTTTCGCACCTGTGTTGGTGCAGGAAACCACTTTTGCACTTGTATTAGTGTGGAAAAACCACTTTTCGCACTTGTGTTAGTGTTGAAAAACCACTTTTCGCACTTGTGTTAGTGTTGAAAAACCACTTTTCGCACTTGTGTTAGTGTTGAAAAACCACTTTTCGCACTTGTGTTGGTGCAGGAAACCAATTTTGCACTTGTATTAGTGTGGAAAAAACCACTTTTCGCACTTGTGTTAGTGTTGAAAAACCACTTTTCGCACTTGTGTTAGTGTTGAAAAACCACTTTTCGCACTTGTGTTGGTGCAGGAAACCACTTTTGCACTTGTATTAGTGTGGAAAAAACACTTTTTGCACTTGTGATAGTGTTGAAAAACCACTTTTCGCACTTGTGTTAGTGTTGAAAAACCACTTTTCGCACCTGTGTTGGCGCAGGAAACCACTTTTGCACTTGTATTAGTGTGGAAAAACCACTTTTCGCACTTGTGTTAGTGTTGAAAAACCAATTTTCGCACTTGTGTTAGTGTTGAAAACCCACTTTTCGCACTTGTGTTAGTGTTGAAAATCCACTTTTCCCACCTGGGTTGGTGCAGGAAACCACTTTTGCACTTGTATTAGTGTGGGAAAAACACTTTTTGCACTTGTGATAGTGTTGAAAAACCACTTTTCGCACTTGTGTTAGTGTTGAAAAACCACTTTTCGCACTTGTGTTGGTGCAGGAAACCACTTTTGCACTTGTATTAGTGTGGAAAAAACACTTTTCGCACTTGTGTTAGTGTTGAAAACCCACTTTTCGCACTTGTGTTAGTGTTGAAAAACCACTTTTCACACTTGTGTTAGTGAAGGAAACCACTTTTCGCACTTGTGTTAGTGTTGAAAACCCACTTTTCGCACTTGTGTTAGTGTTGAAAATCCACTTTTCGCACTTGTGTTGGTGCAGGAAACCACTTTTGCACTTGTATTAGTGTGGAAAAAACACTTTTTGCACTTGTGATAGTGTTGAAAAACCACTTTTCGCACTTGTGTTAGTGTTGAAAAACCACTTTTCGCACTTGTGTTAGTGCAGGAAACCACTTTTGCACTTGTATTAGTGTGGAAAAAAGACTTTTTGCACTTGTGATAGTGTTGAAAAACCACTTTTCGCACTTGTGTTAGTGTTGAAAAACCACTTTTCGCACTTGTGATAGTGTTGAAAAACCACTTTTCGCACTTGTGCTAGTGTTGAAAAACCACTTTTCGCACCTGTGTTTGTGCAGGAAACCACTTTTGCACTTGTATTAGTGTGGAAAAAACACTTTTTGCACTTGTGATAGTGTTGAAAAACCACTTTTCGCACTTGTGTTAGTGTTGAAAAACCACTTCGCACTTGTGTTTGTGCAGGAAACCACTTTTGCACTTGTATTAGTGTGGAAAAACCACTTTTCGCACTTGTGTTAGTGTTGAAAAACCACTTTTCGCACTTGTGATAGTGTTGAAAAACCACTTTTCGCACTTGTGCTAGTGTTGAAAAACCACTTTTCGCACCTGTGTTTGTGCAGGAAACCACTTTTGCACTTGTATTAGTGTGGAAAAACCACTTTTCGCACTTGTGTTAGTGTTGAAAAACAATTTTCGCACTTGTGTTAGTGTTGAAAACCCACTTTTCGCACTTGTGTTAGTGTTGAAAATCCACTTTTCCCACTTGTGTTAGTGTTGAAAAACCACTTTTCGCACTTGTGTTGGTGCAGGAAACCACTTTTGCACTTGTATTAGTGTGGAAAAACCACTTTTCGCACTTGTGTTAGTGTTGAAAATCCACTTTTCACACTTGTGTTAGTGTTGAAAAACCACTTTTTGCACTTGTGTTAGTGAAGGAAACCACTTTTCGCACTTGTGTTATTGTTGAAAACCCACTTTTCGCACTTGTGTTAGTGTTGAAAATCCACTTTTCGCACTTGTGTTGGTGCAGGAAACCACTTTTGCACTTGTATTAGTGTGGAAAAAACACTTTTTGCACTTGTGATAGTGTTGAAAAACCACTTTTCGCACTTGTGTTAGTGTTGAAAAACCACTTTTCGCACTTGTGTTAGTGCAGGAAACCACTTTTGCACTTGTATTAGTGTGGAAAAAACACTTTTTGCACTTGTGATAGTGTTGAAAAACCACTTTTCGCACTTGTGTTAGTGTTGAAAAACCACTTTTCGCACTTGTGTTGGTGCAGGAAACCACTTTTGCACTTGTGATAGTGTTGAAAAACCACTTTTCGCACTTGTGTTAGTGTTGAAAACCCACTTTTCGCACTTGTGTTAGTGTTGAAAATCCACTTTTCCCACTTGTGTTGGTGCAGGAAACCACTTTTGCACTTGTATTAGTGTGGAAAAAACACTTTTTGCACTTGTGATAGTGTTGAAAAACCACTTTTCGCACTTGTGTTAGTGTTGAAAAACCACTTTTTGCACTTGTGTTGGTGCAGGAAACCACCTTTGCACTTGTATTAGTGTGGAAAAAACACTTTTTGCACTTGTGATAGTGTTGAAAAACCACTTTTCGCACTTGTGTTAGTGTTGAAAAACCACTTTTCGCACTTGTGTTTGTGCAGGAAACCACTTTTGCACTTGTATTAGTGTGGAAAAACCACTTTTCGCAACTGTGTTAGTGTTGAAAAACCACTTTTCGCACTTGTGTTTGTGCAGGAAACCACCTTTGCACTTGTATTAGTGTGGAAAAAACACTTTTTGCACTTGTGATAGTGTTGAAAAACCACTTTTCGCACTTGTGTTAGTGTTGAAAAACCACTTTTCGCACCTGTGTTGGTGCAGGAAACCACTTTTGCACTTGTATTAGTGTGGAAAAACCACTTTTCGCACTTGTGTTAGTGTTGAAAAACCACTTTTCGCACTTGTGTTAGTGTTGAAAAACCACTTTTCGCACTTGTGTTAGTGCAGGAAACCACTTTTGCACTTGTATTAGTGTGGAAAAACCACTTTTCGCACTTGTGTTAGTGTTGAAAAACCAATTTTCGCACTTGTGTTAGTGTTGAAAACCCACTTTTCGAACTTGTGTTAGTGTTGAAAACCCACTTTTCCCACTTGGGTTGGTGCAGGAAACCACTTTTGCACTTGTATTAGTGTGGAAAAAACACTTTTTGCACTTGTGATAGTGTTGAAAAACCACTTTTCGCACTTGTGTTAGTGTTGAAAAACACTTTTCGCACTTGTGTTGGTGCAGGAAACCACTTTTGCACTTGTATTAGTGTGGAAAAAACACTTTTTGCACTTGTGATAGTGTTGAAAAACCAATTTTCGCACTTGTGTTAGTGTTGAAAAACCACTTTTCACACTTGTTTTGGTGCAGGAAACCACTTTTGCACTTGTATTAGTGTGGAAAAACCACTTTTCGCACTTGTGTTATTGTTGAAAACCCACTTTTCGCACTTGTGTTAGTGTTGAAAAACCACTTTTCGCACTTGTGTTAGTGAAGGAAACCACTTTTCGCACTTGTGTTAGTGTTGAAAACCCACTTTTCGCACTTGTGTTAGTGTTGAAAATCTACTTTTCGCACTGTGTTGGTGCAGGAAACCACTTTTGCACTTGTATTAGTGTGGAAAAAACACTTTTTGCACTTGTGATAGTGTTGAAAAACCACTTTTCGCACTTGTGTTAGTGTTGAAAAACCACTTTTCGCACTTGTGTTAGTGCAGGAAACCACTTTTGCACTTGTATTAGTGTGGAAAAAACACTTTTTTCACTTGTGATAGTGTTGAAAAACCACTTTTTCGCACTTGTGTTAGTGTTGAAAAACCACTTTTCGCACTTGTGTTGGTGCAGGAAACCACTTTTGCACTTGTGATAGTGTTGAAAAACCACTTTTCGCACTTGTGTTAGTGTTGAAAAACCACTTTTCGCACTTGTGTTGGTGCAGGAAACCACTTTTGCACTTGTATTAGTGTGGAAAAAACACTTTTTGCACTTGTGATAGTGTTGAAAAACCACTTTTCGCATTTGTGTTAGTGTTGAAAAACCACTTTTCGCACCTGTGTTGGTGCAAGAAACCACTTTTGCACTTGTATTAGTGTGGGAAAACCACTTTTTGCACTTGTGTTAGTGTTGAAAAACCAATTTTCGCACTTGTGTTAGTGTTGAAAACCCACTTTTCGCACTTGTGTTAGTGTTGAAAATCCACTTTTCCCACTTGGGTTGGTGCAGGAAACCACTTTTGCACTTGTATTAGTGTGGAAAAAACACTTTTTGCACTTGTGATAGTGTTGAAAAACCACTTTTCGCACTTGTGTTAGTGTTGAAAAACCACTTTTCGCACTTGTGTTGGTGCAGGAAACCACTTTTGCACTTGTATTAGTGTGGAAAAAACACTTTTTGCACTTGTGATAGTGTTGAAAAACCACTTTTCGCACTTGTGTTGGTGCAGGAAACCACTTTTGCACTTGTATTAGTGTGGAAAAACCACTTTTCGCACTTGTGTTAGTGTTGAAAACCCACTTTTCGCACTTGTGTTAGTGTTGAAAAACCACTTTTCGCACTTGTGTTAGTGAAGGAAACCACTTTTCTCACTTGTGTTAGTGTTGAAAACCCACTTTTCGCACTTGTGTTAGTGTTGAAAATCCACTTTTCGCACTTGTGTTGGTGCAGGAAACCACTTTTGCACTTGTGATAGTGTTGAAAAACCACTTTTCGCACTTGTGTTAGTGTTGAAAAACCACTTTTCGCACTTGTGTTGGTGCAGGAAACCACTTTTGCACTTGCGATAGTGTTGAAAAACCACTTTTCGCACTTGTGTTAGTGTTGAAAACCCACTTTTCGCACTTGTGTTAGTGTTGAAAATCCACTTTTCCCACTTGTGTTGGTGCAGGAAACCACTTTTGCACTTGTATTAGTGTGGAAAAAACACTTTTTGCACTTGTGATAGTGTTGAAAAACCACTTTTCGCACTTGTGTTAATGTTGAAAAACCACTTTTTGCACTTGTGTTGGTGCAGGAAACCACCTTTGCACTTGTATTAGTGTGGAAAAAACACTTTTTGCACTTGTGTTAGTGTTCAAAAACCACTTTTCGCACTTGTGTTAGTGAAGGAAACCACTTTTCGCACTTGTGTTAGTGTTGAAAACCCACTTTTCGCACTTGTGTTAGTGTTGAAAATCCACTTTTCCCACTTGTGTTCGTACAGGAAACCACTTTTGCACTTGTATTACTGTGGAAAAATCACTTTTTGCACTTGTGATAGTGTTGAAAAACCACTTTTCGCACTTGTGATAGTGTTGAAAAACCACTTTTCGCACTTGTGTTAGTGTTGAAAAACCACTTTTCGCACCTGTGTTGGTGCAGGAAACCACTTTTGCACTTGTATTAGTGTGGAAAAACCACTTTTCGCACTTGTGTTAGTGTTGAAAAACCACTTTTCGCACTTGTGTTAGTGTTGAAAAACCACTTTTCGCACTTGTGTTAGTGTTGAAAAACCACTTTTCGCACTTGTGTTGGTGCAGGAAACCAATTTTGCACTTGTATTAGTGTGGAAAAAACCACTTTTCGCACTTGTGTTAGTGTTGAAAAACCACTTTTGCACTTGTATTAGTGTGGAAAAACCACTTTTCGCAACTGTGTTAGTGTTGAAAAACCACTTTTCGCACTTGTGTTTGTGCAGGAAACCACCTTTGCACTTGTATTAGTGTGGAAAAAACACTTTTTGCACTTGTGATAGTGTTGAAAAACCACTTTTCGCACTTGTGTTAGTGTTGAAAAACCACTTTTCGCACCTGTGTTGGTGCAGGAAACCACTTTTGCACTTGTATTAGTGTGGAAAAACCACTTTTCGCACTTGTGTTAGTGTTGAAAAACCACTTTTCGCACTTGTGTTAGTGTTGAAAAACCACTTTTCGCACTTGTGTTAGTGTTGAAAAACCACTTTTCGCACTTGTGTTGGTGCAGGAAACCAATTTTGCACTTGTATTAGTGTGGAAAAAACCACTTTTCGCACTTGTGTTAGTGTTGAAAAACCACTTTTCGCACTTGTGTTAGTGTTGAAAAACCACTTTTCGCACTTGTGTTAGTGTTGAAAACCCACTTTTCGCACTTGTGTTAGTGTTGAAAATCCACTTTTCCCACTTGTGTTGGTGCAGGAAACCACTTTTGCACTTGTATTAGTGTGGAAAAAACACTTTTTGCACTTGTGATAGTGTTGAAAAACCACTTTTCGCACTTGTGTTAGTGTTGAAAAACCACTTTTTGCACTTGTGTTGGTGCAGGAAACCACCTTTGCACTTGTATTAGTGTGGAAAAAACACTTTTTGCACTTGTGATAGTGTTGAAAAACCACTTTTCGCACTTGTGTTAGTGTTGAAAAACCACTTTTCGCACATGTGTTTGTGCAGGAAACCACTTTTGCACTTGTATTAGTGTGGAAAAACCACTTTTCGCAACTGTGTTAGTGTTGAAAAACCACTTTTCGCACTTGTGTTTGTGCAGGAAACCACCTTTGCACTTGTATTAGTGTGGAAAAAACACTTTTTGCACTTGTGATAGTGTTGAAAAACCACTTTTCGCACTTGTGTTAGTGTTGAAAAACCACTTTTCGCACCTGTGTTGGTGCAGGAAACCACTTTTGCACTTGTATTAGTGTGGAAAAACCACTTTTCGCACTTGTGTTAGTGTTGAAAAACCACTTTTCGCACTTGTGTTAGTGTTGAAAAACCACTTTTCGCACTTGTGTTAGTGCAGGAAACCACTTTTGCACTTGTATTAGTGTGGAAAAACCACTTTTCGCACTTGTGTTAGTGTTGAAAAACCAATTTTCGCACTTGTGTTAGTGTTGAAAACCCACTTTTCGAACTTGTGTTTGTGTTGAAAACCCACTTTTCCCACTTGGGTTGGTGCAGGAAACCACTTTTGCACTTGTATTAGTGTGGAAAAAACACTTTTTGCACTTGTGATAGTGTTGAAAAACCACTTTTCGCACTTGTGTTAGTGTTGAAAAACACTTTTCGCACTTGTGTTGGTGCAGGAAACCACTTTTGCACTTGTATTAGTGTGGAAAAAACACTTTTTGCACTTGTGATAGTGTTGAAAAACCAATTTTCGCACTTGTGTTAGTGTTGAAAAACCACTTTTCACACTTGTTTTGGTGCAGGAAACCACTTTTGCACTTGTGATAGTGTTGAAAAACCACTTTTCGCACTTGTGTTAGTGTTGAAAAACCACTTTTCGCACTTGTGTTGGTGCAGGAAACCACTTTTGCACATGTATTAGTGTGGAAAAAACACTTTTTGCACTTGTGATAGTGTTGAAAAACCACTTTTCGCACTTGTGTTAGTGTTGAAAAACCACTTTTCGCACTTGTGTTAGTGTTGAAAAACCACTTTTCGCACTTGTGTTGGTGCAGGAAACCACTTTTGCACTTGTATTAGTGTGGAAAAAACACTTTTTGCACTTGTGATAGTGTTGAAAAACCACTTTTCGCACTTGTGTTGGTGCAGGAAACCACTTTTGCACTTGTATTAGTGTGGAAAAACCACTTTTCGCACTTGTGTTAGTGTTGAAAACCCACTTTTCGCACTTGTGTTAGTGTTGAAAAACCACTTTTCGCACTTGTGTTAGTGAAGGAAACCACTTTTCTCACTTGTGTTAGTGTTGAAAACCCACTTTTCGCACTTGTGTTAGTGTTGAAAATCCACTTTTCGCAATGGTGTTGGTGCAGGAAACCACTTTTGCACTTGTATTAGTGTGGAAAAAACACTTTTTGCACTTGTGATAGTGTTGAAAAACCACTTTTCGCACTTGTGTTAGTGTTGAAAAACCACTTTTCGCACTTGTGTTGGTGCAGGAAACCACTTTTGCACTTGTGATAGTGTTGAAAAACCACTTTTCGCACTTGTGTTAGTGTTGAAAAACCACTTTTCGCACTTGTGTTGGTGCAGGAAACCACTTTTGCACTTGCGATAGTGTTGAAAAACCACTTTTCGCACTTGTGTTAGTGTTGAAAACCCACTTTTCGCACTTGTGTTAGTGTTGAAAATCCACTTTTCCCACTTGTGTTGGTGCAGGAAACCACTTTTGCACTTGTATTAGTGTGGAAAAAACACTTTTTGCACTTGTGATAGTGTTGAAAAACCACTTTTCGCACTTGTGTTAATGTTGAAAAACCACTTTTTGCACTTGTGTTGGTGCAGGAAACCACCTTTGCACTTGTATTAGTGTGGAAAAAACACTTTTTGCACTTGTGATAGTGTTGAAAAACCACTTTTCGCACTTGTGTTAGTGTTGAAAAACCACTTTTCGCACTTGTGTTTGTGTAGGAAACCACTTTTGCACTTGTATTAGTGTGGAAAAACCACTTTTCGCAACTGTGTTAGTGTTGAAAAACCACTTTTTGCACTTGTGTTAGTGTTCAAAAACCACTTTTCGCACTTGTGTTAGTGAAGGAAACCACTTTTCGCACTTGTGTTAGTGTTGAAAACCCACTTTTCGCACTTGTGTTAGTGTTGAAAATCCACTTTTCCCACTTGTGTTGGTACAGGAAACCACTTTTGCACTTGTATTACTGTGGAAAAATCACTTTTTGCACTTGTGATAGTGTTGAAAAACCACTTTTCGCACTTGTGATAGTGTTGAAAAACCACTTTTCGCACTTGTGTTAGTGTTGAAAAACCAATTTTCGCACCTGTGTTGGTGCAGGAAACCACTTTTGCACTTGTATTAGTGTGGAAAAACCACTTTTCGCACTTGTGTTAGTGTTGAAAAACCACTTTTCGCACTTGTGTTAGTGTTGAAAAACCACTTTTCGCACTTGTGTTAGTGTTGAAAAACCACTTTTCGCACTTGTGTTGGTGCAGGAAACCAATTTTGCACTTGTATTAGTGTGGAAAAAACCACTTTTCGCACTTGTTTTAGTGTTGAAAAACCACTTTTCGCACTTGTGTTAGTGTTGAAAAACCACTTTTCGCACTTGTGTTAGTGTTGAAAACCCACTTTTCGCACTTGTGTTAGTGTTGAAAATCCACTTTTCCCACTTGTGTTGGTGCAGGAAACCACTTTTGCACTTGTATTAGTGTGGAAAAAACACTTTTTGCACTTGTGATAGTGTTGAAAAACCACTTTTCGCACTTGTGTTAGTGTTGAAAAACCACTTTTTGCACTTGTGTTGGTGCAGGAAACCACCTTTGCACTTGTATTAGTGTGGAAAAAACACTTTTTGCACTTGTGATAGTGTTGAAAAACCAATTTTCGCACTTGTGTTAGTGTTGAAAAACCACTTTTCACACTTGTTTTGGTGCAGGAAACCACTTTTGCACTTGTGATAGTGTTGAAAAACCACTTTTCGCACTTGTGTTAGTGTTGAAAGACCACTTTTCGCACTTGTGTTGGTGCAGGAAACCACTTTTGCACTTGTATTAGTGTGGAAAAAACACTTTTTGCACTTGTATTAGTGTTGAAAAACCACTTTTCGCACTTGTGTTGGTGCAGGAAACCAATTTTGCACTTGTATTAGTGTGGAAAAAACCACTTTTCGCACTTGTGTTAGTGTTGAAAAACCACTTTTCGCACTTGTGTTAGTGTTGAAAAACCACTTTTCGCACTTGTGTTAGTGTTGAAAAACCACTTTTCGCACTTGGGTTAGTGTTGAAAAACCACTTTTCGCACTTGTGTTAGTGTTGAAAAACCACTTTTCGCACCTGTGTTGGTGCAGGAAACCACTTTTGCACTTGTATTAGTGTGGAAAAACCACTTTTCGCACTTGCGTTAGTGTTGAAAAACCACTTTTCGCACTTGTGTTAGTGTTGAAAAACCACTTTTCGCACTTGTGTTAGTGCAGGAAACCACTTTTGCACTTGTATTAGTGTGGAAAAACCACTTTTCGCACTTGTGTTAGTGTTGAAAAACCAATTTTCGCACTTGTGTTAGTGTTGAAAACCCACTTTTCGAACTTGTGTTTGTGTTGAAAACCCACTTTTCCCACTTGGGTTGGTGCAGGAAACCACTTTTGCACTTGTATTAGTGTGGAAAAAACACTTTTTGCACTTGTGATAGTGTTGAAAAACCACTTTTCGCACTTGTGTTAGTGTTGAAAAACACTTTTCGCACTTGTGTTGGTGCAGGAAACCACTTTTGCACTTGTATTAGTGTGGAAAAAACACTTTTTGCACTTGTGATAGTGTTGAAAAACCAATTTTCGCACTTGTGTTAGTGTTGAAAAACCACTTTTCACACTTGTTTTGGTGCAGGAAACCACTTTTGCACTTGTGATAGTGTTGAAAAACCACTTTTCGCACTTGTGTTAGTGTTGAAAAACCACTTTTCGCACTTGTGTTGGTGCAGGAAACCACTTTTGCACTTGTATTAGTGTGGAAAAACCACTTTTCGCACTTGTGTTAGTGTTGAAAAACCACTTTTCGCACTTGTGTTAGTGTTGAAAAACCACTTTTCGCACTTGTGTTAGTGTTGAAAAACCACTTTTCGCACTTGTGTTGGTGCAGGAAACCAATTTTGCACTTGTATTAGTGTGGAAAAAACCACTTTTCGCACTTGTGTTAGTGTTGAAAAACCACTTTTCGCACTTGTGTTAGTGTTGAAAAACCACTTTTCGCACTTGTGTTAGTGTTGAAAACCCACTTTTCGCACTTGTGTTAGTGTTGAAAATCCACTTTTCCCACTTGTGTTGGTGCAGGAAACCACTTTTGCACTTGTATTAGTGTGGAAAAAACACTTTTTGCACTTGTGATAGTGTTGAAAAACCACTTTTCGCACTTGTGTTAGTGTTGAAAAACCACTTTTTGCACTTGTGTTGGTGCAGGAAACCACCTTTGCACTTGTATTAGTGTGGAAAAAACACTTTTTGCACTTGTGATAGTGTTGAAAAACCACTTTTCGCACTTGTGTTAGTGTTGAAAAACCACTTTTCGCACTTGTGTTTGTGCAGGAAACCACTTTTGCACTTGTATTAGTGTGGAAAAACCACTTTTCGCAACTGTGTTAGTGTTGAAAAACCACTTTTCGCACTTGTGTTTGTGCAGGAAACCACCTTTGCACTTGTATTAGTGTGGAAAAAACACTTTTTGCACTTGTGATAGTGTTGAAAAACCACTTTTCGCACTTGTGTTAGTGTTGAAAAACCACTTTTCGCACCTGTGTTGGTGCAGGAAACCACTTTTGCACTTGTATTAGTGTGGAAAAACCACTTTTCGCACTTGTGTTAGTGTTGAAAAACCACTTTTCGCACTTGTGTTAGTGTTGAAAAACCACTTTTCGCACTTGTGTTAGTGCAGGAAACCACTTTTGCACTTGTATTAGTGTGGAAAAACCACTTTTCGCACTTGTGTTAGTGTTGAAAAACCAATTTTCGCACTTGTGTTAGTGTTGAAAACCCACTTTTCGAACTTGTGTTTGTGTTGAAAACCCACTTTTCCCACTTGGGTTGGTGCAGGAAACCACTTTTGCACTTGTATTAGTGTGGAAAAAACACTTTTTGCACTTGAGATAGTGTTGAAAAACCACTTTTCGCACTTGTGTTAGTGTTGAAAAACACTTTTCGCACTTGTGTTGGTGCAGGAAACCACTTTTGCACTTGTATTAGTGTGGAAAAAACACTTTTTGCACTTGTGATAGTGTTGAAAAACCAATTTTCGCACTTGTGTTAGTGTTGAAAAACCACTTTTCACACTTGTTTTGGTGCAGGAAACCACTTTTGCACTTGTGATAGTGTTGAAAAACCACTTTTCGCACTTGTGTTAGTGTTGAAAAACCACTTTTCGCACTTGTGTTGGTGCAGGAAACCACTTTTGCACTTGTATTAGTGTGGAAAAAACACTTTTTGCACTTGTGATAGTGTTGAAAAACCACTTTTCGCACTTGTGTTAGTGTTGAAAAACCACTTTTCGCACTTGTGTTAGTGTTGAAAAACCACTTTTCGCACTTGTGTTGGTGCAGGAAACCACTTTTGCACTTGTATTAGTGTGGAAAAAACACTTTTTGCACTTGTGATAGTGTTGAAAAACCACTTTTCGCACTTGTGTTGGTGCAGGAAACCACTTTTGCACTTGTATTAGTGTGGAAAAACCACTTTTCGCACTTGTGTTAGTGTTGAAAACCCACTTTTCGCACTTGTGTTAGTGTTGAACAACCACTTTTCGCACTTGTGTTAGTGAAGGAAACCACTTTTCTCACTTGTGTTAGTGTTGAAAACCCACTTTTCGCACTTGTGTTAGTGTTGAAAATCCACTTTTCGCAATGGTGTTGGTGCAGGAAACCACTTTTGCACTTGTATTAGTGTGGAAAAAACACTTTTTGCACTTGTGATAGTGTTGAAAAACCACTTTTCGCACTTGTGTTAGTGTTGAAAAACCACTTTTCGCACTTGTGTTGGTGCAGGAAACCACTTTTGCACTTGTGATAGTGTTGAAAAACCACTTTTCGCACTTGTGTTAGTGTTGAAAAACCACTTTTCGCACTTGTGTTGGTGCAGGAAACCACTTTTGCACTTGCGATAGTGTTGAAAAACCACTTTTCGCACTTGTGTTAGTGTTGAAAACCCACTTTTCGCACTTGTGTTAGTGTTGAAAATCCACTTTTCCCACTTGTGTTGGTGCAGGAAACCACTTTTGCACTTGTATTAGTGTGGAAAAAACACTTTTTGCACTTGTGATAGTGTTGAAAAACCACTTTTCGCACTTGTGTTAATGTTGAAAAACCACTTTTTGCACTTGTGTTGGTGCAGGAAACCACCTTTGCACTTGTATTAGTGTGGAAAAAACACTTTTTGCACTTGTGATAGTGTTGAAAAACCACTTTTCGCACTTGTGTTAGTGTTGAAAAACCACTTTTCGCACTTGTGTTTGTGCAGGAAACCACTTTTGCACTTGTAATAGTGTGGAAAAACCACTTTTCGCAACTGTGTTAGTGTTGAAAAACCACTTTTTGCACTTGTGTTAGTGTTCAAAAACCACTTTTCGCACTTGTGTTAGTGAAGGAAACCACTTTTCGCACTTGTGTTAGTGTTGAAAACCCACTTTTCGCACTTGTGTTAGTGTTGAAAATCCACTTTTCCCACTTGTGTTGGTACAGGAAACCACTTTTGCACTTGTATTACTGTGGAAAAATCACTTTTTGCACTTGTGATAGTGTTGAAAAACCACTTTTCGCACTTGTGATAGTGTTGAAAAACCACTTTTCGCACTTGTGTTAGTGTTGAAAAACCACTTTTCGCACCTGTGTTGGTGCAGGAAACCACTTTTGCACTTGTATTAGTGTGGAAAAACCACTTTTCGCACTTGTGTTAGTGTTGAAAAACCACTTTTCGCACTTGTGTTAGTGTTGAAAAACCACTTTTCGCACTTGTGTTAGTGTTGAAAAACCACTTTTCGCACTTGTGTTGGTGCAGGAAACCAATTTTGCACTTGTATTAGTGTGGAAAAAACCACTTTTCGCACTTGTTTTAGTGTTGAAAAACCACTTTTCGCACTTGTGTTAGTGTTGAAAAACCACTTTTCGCACTTGTGTTAGTGTTGAAAACCCACTTTTCGCACTTGTGTTAGTGTTGAAAATCCACTTTTCCCACTTGTGTTGGTGCAGGAAACCACTTTTGCACTTGTATTAGTGTGGAAAAAACACTTTTTGCACTTGTGATAGTGTTGAAAAACCACTTTTCGCACTTGTGTTAGTGTTGAAAAACCACTTTTTGCACTTGTGTTGGTGCAGGAAACCACCTTTGCACTTGTATTAGTGTGGAAAAAACACTTTTTGCACTTGTGATAGTGTTGAAAAACCACTTTTCGCACTTGTGTTAGTGTTGAAAAACCACTTTTCGCACTTGTGTTTGTGCAGGAAACCACTTTTGCACTTGTATTAGTGTGGAAAAACCACTTTTCGCAACTGTGTTAGTGTTGAAAAACCACTTTTCGCACTTGTGTTTGTGCAGGAAACCACCTTTGCACTTGTATTAGTGTGGAAAAAACACTTTTTGCACTTGTGATAGTGTTGAAAAACCAATTTTCGCACTTGTGTTAGTGTTGAAAAACCACTTTTCACACTTGTTTTGGTGCAGGAAACCACTTTTGCACTTGTGATAGTGTTGAAAAACCACTTTTCGCACTTGTGTTAGTGTTGAAAGACCACTTTTCGCACTTGTGTTGGTGCAGGAAACCACTTTTGCACTTGTATTAGTGTGGAAAAAACACTTTTTGCACTTGTGATAGTGTTGAAAAACCACTTTTCGCACTTGTGTTAGTGTTGAAAAACCACTTTTCGCACTTGTGTTAGTGTTGAAAAACCACTTTTCGCACTTGTGTTGGTGCAGGAAACCACTTTTGCACTTGTATTAGTGTGGAAAAAACACTTTTTGCACTTGTGATAGTGTTGAAAAACCACTTTTCGCACTTGTGTTGGTGCAGGAAACCACTTTTGCACTTGTATTAGTGTGGAAAAACCACTTTTCGCACTTGTGTTAGTGTTGAAAACCCACTTTTCGCACTTGTGTTAGTGTTGAAAAACCACTTTTCGCACTTGTGTTAGTGAAGGAAACCACTTTTCTCACTTGTGTTAGTGTTGAAAACGCACTTTTCGCACTTGTGTTAGTGTTGAAAATCCACTTTTCGCACTTGTGTTGGTGCAGGAAACCACTTTTGCACTTGTATTAGTGTGGAAAAAACACTTTTTGCACTTGTGATAGTGTTGAAAAACCACTTTTCGCACTTGTGTTAGTGTTGAAAAACCACTTTTCACACTTGTGTTGGTGCAGGAAACCACTTTTGCACTTGTGATAGTGTTGAAAAACCACTTTTCGCACTTGTGTTAGTGTTGAAAAACCACTTTTCGCACTTGTGTTGGTGCAGGAAACCACTTTTGCACTTGCGATAGTGTTGAAAAACCACTTTTCGCACTTGTGTTAGTGTTGAAAACCCACTTTTCGCACTTGTGTTAGTGTTGAAAATCCACTTTTCCCACTTGTGTTGGTGCAGGAAACCACTTTTGCACTTGTATTAGTGTGGAAAAAACACTTTTTGCACTTGTGATAGTGTTGAAAAACCACTTTTCGCACTTGTGTTAATGTTGAAAAACCACTTTTTGCACTTGTGTTGGTGCAGGAAACCACCTTTGCACTTGTATTAGTGTGGAAAAAACACTTTTTGCACTTGTGATAGTGTTGAAAAACCACTTTTCGCACTTGTGTTAGTGTTGAAAAACCACTTTTCGCACTTGTGTTTGTGCAGGAAACCACTTTTGCACTTGTATTAGTGTGGAAAAACCACTTTTCGCAACTGTGTTAGTGTTGAAAAACCACTTTTTGCACTTGTGTTAGTGTTCAAAAACCACTTTTCGCACTTGTGTTAGTGAAGGAAACCACTTTTCGCACTTGTGTTAGTGTTGAAAACCCACTTTTCGCACTTGTGTTAGTGTTGAAAATCCACTTTTCCCACTTGTGTTGGTACAGGAAACCACTTTTGCACTTGTATTACTGTGGAAAAATCACTTTTTGCACTTGTGATAGTGTTGAAAAACCACTTTTCGCACTTGTGATAGTGTTGAAAAACCACTTTTCGCACTTGTGTTAGTGTTGAAAAACCACTTTTCGCACCTGTGTTGGTGCAGGAAACCACTTTTGCACTTGTATTAGTGTGGAAAAACCACTTTTCGCACTTGTGTTAGTGTTGAAAAACCACTTTTCGCACTTGTGTTAGTGTTGAAAAACCACTTTTCGCACTTGTGTTAGTGTTGAAAAACCACTTTTCGCACTTGTGTTGGTGCAGGAAACCAATTTTGCACTTGTATTAGTGTGGAAAAAACCACTTTTCGCACTTGTGTTAGTGTTGAAAAACCACTTTTCGCACTTGTGTTAGTGTTGAAAAACCACTTTTCGCACTTGTGTTAGTGTTGAAAACCCACTTTTCGCACTTGTGTTAGTGTTGAAAATCCACTTTTCCCACTTGTGTTGGTGCAGGAAACCACTTTTGCACTTGTATTAGTGTGGAAAAAACACTTTTTGCACTTGTGATAGTGTTGAAAAACCACTTTTCGCACTTGTGTTGGTGTTGAAAAACCACTTTTTGCACTTGTGTTGGTGCAGGAAACCACCTTTGCACTTGTATTAGTGTGGAAAAAACACTTTTTGCACTTGTGATAGTGTTGAAAAACCACTTTTCGCACTTGTGTTAGTGTTGAAAAACCACTTTTCGCACTTGTGTTTGTGCAGGAAACCACTTTTGCACTTGTATTAGTGTGGAAAAACCACTTTTCGCAACTGTGTTAGTGTTGAAAAACCACTTTTCGCACTTGTGTTTGTGCAGGAAACCACCTTTGCACTTGTATTAGTGTGGAAAAAACACTTTTTGCACTTGTGATAGTGTTGAAAAACCACTTTTCGCACTTGTGTTAGTGTTGAAAAACCACTTTTCGCACCTGTGTTGGTGCAGGAAACCACTTTTGCACTTGTATTAGTGTGGAAAAACCACTTTTCGCACTTGTGTTAGTGTTGAAAAACCACTTTTCGCACTTGTGTTAGTGTTGAAAAACCACTTTTCGCACTTGTGTTAGTGCAGGAAACCACTTTTGCACTTGTATTAGTGTGGAAAAACCACTTTTCGCACTTGTGTTAGTGTTGAAAAACCAATTTTCGCACTTGTGTTAGTGTTGAAAACCCACTTTTCGAACTTGTGTTAGTGTTGAAAACCCACTTTTCCCACTTGGGTTGGTGCAGGAAACCACTTTTGCACTTGTATTAGTGTGGAAAAAACACTTTTTGCACTTGTGATAGTGTTGAAAAACCACTTTTCGCACTTGTGTTAGTGTTGAAAAACACTTTTCGCACTTGTGTTGGTGCAGGAAACCACTTTTGCACTTGTATTAGTGTGGAAAAAACACTTTTTGCACTTGTGATAGTGTTGAAAAACCAATTTTCGCACTTGTGTTAGTGTTGAAAAACCACTTTTCACACTTGTTTTGGTGCAGGAAACCACTTTTGCACTTGTGATAGTGTTGAAAAACCACTTTTCGCACTTGTGTTAGTGTTGAAAAACCACTTTTCGCACTTGTGTTGGTGCAGGAAACCACTTTTGCACTTGTATTAGTGTGGAAAAAACACTTTTTGCACTTGTGATAGTGTTGAAAAACCACTTTTCGCACTTGTGTTAGTGTTGAAAAACCACTTTTCGCACTTGTGTTAGTGTTGAAAAACCACTTTTCGCACTTGTGTTAGTGCAGGAAACCACTTTTGCACTTGTATTAGTGTGGAAAAAACACTTTTTGCACTTGTGATAGTGTTGAAAAACCACTTTTCGCACTTGTGTTAGTGTTGAAAAACCACTTTTCGCACTTGTGTTGGTGCAGGAAACCACTTTTGCACTTGCGATAGTGTTGAAAAACCACTTTTCGCACTTGTGTTAGTGTTGAAAACCCACTTTTCGCACTTGTGTTAGTGTTGAAAATCCACTTTTCCCACTTGTGTTGGTGCAAGAAACCACTTTTGCACTTGTATTAGTGTGGAAAAAACACTTTTTGCACTTGTGATAGTGTTGAAAAACCACTTTTCGCACTTGTGTTAGTGTTGAAAAACCACTTTTTGCACTTGTGTTGGTGCAGGAAACCACCTTTGCACTTGTATTAGTGTGGGAAAAACACTTTTTGCACTTGTGATAGTGTTGAAAAACCACTTTTCGCACTTGTGTTAGCGTTGAAAAACCACTTTTCGCACTTGTGTTTGTGCAGGAAACCACTTTTGCACTTGTATTAGTGTGGAAAAACCACTTTTCGCAACTGTGTTAGTGTTGAAAAACCACTTTTTGCACTTGTGTTAGTGTTCAAAAACCACTTTTCGCACTTGTGTTAGTGAAGGAAACCACTTTTCGCACTTGTGTTAGTGTTGAAAACCCACTTTTCGCACTTGTGTTAGTGTTGAAAATCCACTTTTCCCATTTGTGTTGGTACAGGAAACCACTTTTGCACTTGTATTACTGTGGAAAAATCACTTTTTGCACTTGTGATAGTGTTGAAAAACCACTTTTCGCACTTGTGATAGTGTTGAAAAACCACTTTTCGCACTTGTGTTAGTGTTGAAAAACCACTTTTCGCACCTGTGTTGGTGCAGGAAACCACTTTTGCACTTGTATTAGTGTGGAAAAACCACTTTTCGCACTTGTGTTAGTGTTGAAAAACCACTTTTCGCACTTGTGTTAGTGTTGAAAAACCACTTTTCGCACTTCTGTTAGTGTTGAAAAACCACTTTTCGCACTTCTGTTGGTGCAGGAAACCAATTTTGCACTTGTATTAGTGTGGAAAAAACCACTTTTCGCACTTGTGTTAGTGTTGAAAAACCACTTTTCGCACTTGTGTTAGTGTTGAAAAACCAATTTTCGCACTTGTGTTAGTGTTGAAAACCCACTTTTCGCACTTGTGTTAGTGTTGAAAATCCACTTTTCCCACTTGGGTTGGTGCAGGAAACCACTTTTGCACTTGTATTAGTTTGGAAAAAACACTTTTTGCACTTGTGATAGTGTTGAAAAACCACTTTTCGCACTTGTGTTAGTGTTGAAAAACCACTTTTCGCACTTGTGTTGGTGCAGGAAACCACTTTTGCACTTGTATTAGTGTGGAAAAAACACTTTTTGCACTTGTGATAGTGTTGAAAAACCACTTTTCGCACTTGTGTTAGTGTTGAAAAACCACTTTTCACACTTGTGTTGGTGCAGGAAACCACTTTTGCACTTGTATTAGTGTGGAAAAACCACTTTTCGCACTTGTGTTATTGTTGAAAACCCACTTTTCGCACTTGTGTTAGTGTTGAAAAACCACTTTTCGCACTTGTGTTAGTGAAGGAAACCACTTTTCGCACTTGTGTTAGTGTTGAAAACCCACTTTTCGCACTTGTGTTAGTGTTGAAAATCCACTTTTCGCACTTGTGTTGGTGCAGGAAACCACTTTTGCACTTGTATTAGTGTGGAAAAAACACTTTTTGCACTTGTGTTAGTGTTCAAAAACCACTTTTCGCACTTGTGTTAGTGAAGGAAACCACTTTTCGCACTTGTGATAGTGTTGAAAAACCACTTTTCACACTTGTGTTAGTGTTGAAAAACCACTTTTCGCACCTGTGTTGGTGCAGGAAACCACTTTTGCACTTGTATTAGTGTGGAAAAACCACTTTTCGCACTTGTGTTAGTGTTGAAAAACCACTTTTCGCACTTGTGTTAGTGTTGAAAAACCACTTTTCGCACTTGTGTTAGTGCAGGAAACCACTTTTGCACTTGTATTAGTGTGGAAAAACCACTTTTCGCACTTGTGTTAGTGTTGAAAAACCAATTTTCGCACTTGTGTTAGTGTTGAAAACCCACTTTTCGAACTTGTGTTAGTGTTGAAAACCCACTTTTCCCACTTGGGTTGGTGCAGGAAACCACTTTTGCACTTGTATTAGTGTGGAAAAAACACTTTTTGCACTTGTGATAGTGTTGAAAAACCACTTTTCGCACTTGTGTTAGTGTTGAAAAACACTTTTCGCACTTGTGTTGGTGCAGGAAACCACTTTTGCACTTGTATTAGTGTGGAAAAAACACTTTTTGCACTTGTGATAGTGTTGAAAAACCAATTTTCGCACTTGTGTTAGTGTTGAAAAACCACTTTTCACACTTGTTTTGGTGCAGGAAACCACTTTTGCACTTGTGATAGTGTTGAAAAACCACTTTTCGCACTTGTGTTAGTGTTGAAAAACCACTTTTCGCACTTGTGTTGGTGCAGGAAACCACTTTTGCACTTGTATTAGTGTGGAAAAAACACTTTTTGCACTTGTGATAGTGTTGAAAAACCACTTTTCGCACTTGTGTTAGTGTTGAAAAACCACTTTTCGCACTTGTGTTAGTGTTGAAAAACCACTTTTCGCACTTGTGTTAGTGTTGAAAATCCACTTTTCCCATTTGTGTTGGTACAGGAAACCACTTTTGCACTTGTATTACTGTGGAAAAATCACTTTTTGCACTTGTGATAGTGTTGAAAAACCACTTTTCGCACTTGTGATAGTGTTGAAAAACCACTTTTCGCACTTGTGTTAGTGTTGAAAAACCACTTTTCGCACCTGTGTTGGTGCAGGAAACCACTTTTGCACTTGTATTAGTGTGGAAAAACCACTTTTCGCACTTGTGTTAGTGTTGAAAAACCACTTTTCGCACTTGTGTTAGTGTTGAAAAACCACTTTTCGCACTTGTGTTAGTGTTGAAAAACCACTTTTCGCACTTCTGTTGGTGCAGGAAACCAATTTTGCACTTGTATTAGAGTGGAAAAAACCACTTTTCGCACTTGTGTTAGTGTTGAAAAACCACTTTTCGCACTTGTGTTAGTGTTGAAAAACCACTTTTCGCACTTGTGTTGGTGCAGGAAACCACTTTTGCACTTGTATTAGTGTGGAAAAAACACTTTTTGCACTTGTATTAGTGTGGAAAAACTACTTTTCGCACTTGTGTTAGTGTTGAAAAACCAATTTTCGCACTTGTGTTAGTGTTGAAAACCCACTTTTCGCACTTGTGTTAGTGTTGAAAATCCACTTTTCCCACTTGGGTTGGTGCAGGAAACCACTTTTGCACTTGTATTAGTGTGGAAAAAACACTTTTTGCACTTGTGATAGTGTTGAAAAACCACTTTTCGCACTTGTGTTAGTGTTGAAAAACCACTTTTCGCACTTGTGTTGGTGCAGGAAACCACTTTTGCACTTGTATTAGTGTGGAAAAAACACTTTTTGCACTTGTGATAGTGTTGAAAAACCACTTTTCGCACTTGTGTTAGTGTTGAAAAACCACTTTTCACACTTGTGTTGGTGCAGGAAACCACTTTTGCACTTGTATTAGTGTGGAAAAACCACTTTTCGCACTTGTGTTATTGTTGAAAACCCACTTTTCGCACTTGTGTTAGTGTTGAAAAACCACTTTTCGCACTTGTGTTAGTGAAGGAAACCACTTTTCGCACTTGTGTTAGTGTTGAAAACCCACTTTTCGCACTTGTGTTAGTGTTGAAAATCCACTTTTCGCACTTGTGTTGGTGCAGGAAACCACTTTTGCACTTGTATTAGTGTGGAAAAAACACTTTTTGCACTTGTGTTAGTGTTCAAAAACCACTTTTCGCACTTGTGTTAGTGAAGGAAACCACTTTTCGCACTTGTGTTAGTGTTGAAAACCCACTTTTCGCACTTGTGTTAGTGTTGAAAATCCACTTTTCCCACTTGTGTTGGTACAGGAAACCACTTTTGCACTTGTATTACTGTGGAAAAATCACTTTTTGCACTTGTGATAGTGTTGAAAAACCACTTTTCGCACTTGTGATAGTGTTGAAAAACCACTTTTCGCACTTGTGTTAGTGTTGAAAAACCACTTTTCGCACCTGTGTTGGTGCAGGAAACCACTTTTGCACTTGTATTAGTGTGGAAAAACCACTTTTCGCACTTGTGTTAGTGTTGAAAAACCACTTTTCGCACTTGTGTTAGTGTTGAAAAACCACTTTTCGCACTTGTGTTAGTGTTGAAAAACCACTTTTCGCACTTGTGTTGGTGCAGGAAACCAATTTTGCACTTGTATTAGTGTGGAAAAAACCACTTTTCGCACTTGTTTTAGTGTTGAAAAACCACTTTTCGCACTTGTGTTAGTGTTGAAAAACCACTTTTCGCACTTGTGTTAGTGTTGAAAACCCACTTTTCGCACTTGTGTTAGTGTTGAAAATCCACTTTTCCCACTTGTGTTGGTGCAGGAAACCACTTTTGCACTTGTATTAGTGTGGAAAAAACACTTTTTGCACTTGTGATAGTGTTGAAAAACCACTTTTCGCACTTGTGTTAGTGTTGAAAAACCACTTTTTGCACTTGTGTTGGTGCAGGAAACCACCTTTGCACTTGTATTAGTGTGGAAAAAACACTTTTTGCACTTGTGATAGTGTTGAAAAACCACTTTTCGCACTTGTGTTAGTGTTGAAAAACCACTTTTCACACTTGTGTTGGTGCAGGAAACCACTTTTGCACTTGTATTAGTGTGGAAAAAACACTTTTTGCACTTGTATTAGTGTGGAAAAACTACTTTTCGCACTTGTGTTAGTGTTGAAAAACCAATTTTCGCACTTGTGTTAGTGTTGAAAACCCACTTTTCGCACTTGTGTTAGTGTTGAAAATCCACTTTTCCCACTTGGGTTGGTGCAGGAAACCACTTTTGCACTTGTATTAGTGTGGAAAAAACACTTTTTGCACTTGTGATAGTGTTGAAAAACCACTTTTCGCACTTGTGTTAGTGTTGAAAAACCACTTTTCGCACTTGTGTTGGTGCAGGAAACCACTTTTGCACTTGTATTAGTGTGGAAAAAACACTTTTTGCACTTGTGATAGTGTTGAAAAACCACTTTTCGCACTTGTGTTAGTGTTGAAAAACCACTTTTCACACTTGTGTTGGTGCAGGAAACCACTTTTGCACTTGTATTAGTGTGGAAAAACCACTTTTCGCACTTGTGTTATTGTTGAAAACCCACTTTTCGCACTTGTGTTAGTGTTGAAAAACCACTTTTCGCACTTGTGTTAGTGAAGGAAACCACTTTTCGCACTTGTGTTAGTGTTGAAAACCCACTTTTCGCACTTGTGTTAGTGTTGAAAATCCACTTTTCGCACTTGTGTTGGTGCAGGAAACCACTTTTGCACTTGTATTAGTGTGGAAAAAACACTTTTTGCACTTGTGTTAGTGTTCAAAAACCACTTTTCGCACTTGTGTTAGTGAAGGAAACCACTTTTCGCACTTGTGTTAGTGTTGAAAACCCACTTTTCGCACTTGTGTTAGTGTTGAAAATCCACTTTTCCCACTTGTGTTGGTACAGGAAACCACTTTTGCACTTGTATTACTGTGGAAAAATCACTTTTTGCACTTGTGATAGTGTTGAAAAACCACTTTTCGCACTTGTGATAGTGTTGAAAAACCACTTTTCGCACTTGTGTTAGTGTTGAAAAACCACTTTTCGCACCTGTGTTGGTGCAGGAAACCACTTTTGCACTTGTATTAGTGTGGAAAAACCACTTTTCGCACTTGTGTTAGTGTTGAAAAACCACTTTTCGCACTTGTGTTAGTGTTGAAAAACCACTTTTCGCACTTGTGTTAGTGTTGAAAAACCACTTATCGCACTTGTGTTGGTGCAGGAAACCAATTTTGCACTTGTATTAGTGTGGAAAAAACCACTTTTCGCACTTGTTTTAGTGTTGAAAAACCACTTTTCGCACTTGTGTTAGTGTTGAAAAACCACTTTTCGCACTTGTGTTAGTGTTGAAAACCCACTTTTCGCACTTGTGTTAGTGTTGAAAATCCACTTTTCCCACTTGTGTTGGTGCAGGAAACCACTTTTGCACTTGTATTAGTGTGGAAAAAACACTTTTTGCACTTGTGATAGTGTTGAAAAACCACTTTTCGCACTTGTGTTAGTGTTGAAAAACCACTTTTTGCACTTGTGTTGGTGCAGGAAACCACCTTTGCACTTGTATTAGTGTGGAAAAAACACTTTTTGCACTTGTGATAGTGTTGAAAAACCACTTTTCGCACTTGTGTTAGTGTTGAAAAACCACTTTTCGCACTTGTGTTTGTGCAGGAAACCACTTTTGCACTTGTATTAGTGTGGAAAAACCACTTTTCGCAACTGTGTTAGTGTTGAAAAACCACTTTTCGCACTTGTGTTTGTGCAGGAAACCACCTTTGCACTTGTATTAGTGTGGAAAAAACACTTTTTGCACTTGTGATAGTGTTGAAAAACCAATTTTCGCACTTGTGTTAGTGTTGAAAAACCACTTTTCACACTTGTTTTGGTGCAGGAAACCACTTTTGCACTTGTGATAGTGTTGAAAAACCCACTTTTCGCACTTGTGTTAGTGTTGAAAGACCACTTTTCGCACTTGTGTTGGTGCAGGAAACCACTTTTGCACTTGTATTAGTGTGGAAAAAACACTTTTTGCACTTGTGATAGTGTTGAAAAACCACTTTTCGCACTTGTGTTAGTGTTGAAAAACCACTTTTCGCACTTGTGTTAGTGTTGAAAAACCACTTTTCGCACTTGTGTTGGTGCAGGAAACCACTTTTGCACTTGTATTAGTGTGGAAAAAACACTTTTTGCACTTGTGATAGTGTTGAAAAACCACTTTTCGCACTTGTGTTGGTGCAGGAAACCACTTTTGCACTTGTATTAGTGTGGAAAAACCACTTTTCGCACTTGTGTTAGTGTTGAAAACCCACTTTTCGCACTTGTGTTAGTGTTGAAAAACCACTTTTCGCACTTGTGTTAGTGAAGGAAACCACTTTTCTCACTTGTGTTAGTGTTGAAAACCCACTTTTCGCACTTGTGTTAGTGTTGAAAATCCACTTTTCGCACTTGTGTTGGTGCAGGAAACCACTTTTGCACTTGTATTAGTGTGGAAAAAACACTTTTTGCACTTGTGATAGTGTTGAAAAACCACTTTTCGCACTTGTGTTAGTGTTGAAAAACCACTTTTCGCACTTGTGTTGGTGCAGGAAACCACTTTTGCACTTGTGATAGTGTTGAAAAACCACTTTTCGCACTTGTGTTAGTGTTGAAAAACCACTTTTCGCACTTGTGTTGGTGCAGGAAACCACTTTTGCACTTGCGATAGTGTTGAAAAACCACTTTTCGCACTTGTGTTAGTGTTGAAAACCCACTTTTCGCACTTGTGTTAGTGTTGAAAATCCACTTTTCCCACTTGTGTTGGTGCAGGAAACCACTTTTGCACTTGTATTAGTGTGGAAAAAACACTTTTTGCACTTGTGATAGTGTTGAAAAACCACTTTTCGCACTTGTGTTAATGTTGAAAAACCACTTTTTGCACTTGTGTTGGTGCAGGAAACCACCTTTGCACTTGTATTAGTGTGGAAAAAACACTTTTTGCACTTGTGATAGTGTTGAAAAACCACTTTTCGCACTTGTGTTAGTGTTGAAAAACCACTTTTCGCACTTGTGTTTGTGCAGGAAACCACTTTTGCACTTGTATTAGTGTGGAAAAAACCACTTTTCGCAACTGTGTTAGTGTTGAAAAACCACTTTTTGCACTTGTGTTAGTGTTCAAAAACCACTTTTCGCACTTGTGTTAGTGAAGGAAACCACTTTTCGCACTTGTGTTAGTGTTGAAAACCCACTTTTCGCACTTGTGTTAGTGTTGAAAATCCACTTTTCCCACTTGTGTTGGTACAGGAAACCACTTTTGCACTTGTATTACTGTGGAAAAATCACTTTTTGCACTTGTGATAGTGTTGAAAAACCACTTTTCGCACTTGTGATAGTGTTGAAAAACCACTTTTCGCACTTGTGTTAGTGTTGAAAAACCACTTTTCGCACCTGTGTTGGTGCAGGAAACCACTTTTGCACTTGTATTAGTGTGGAAAAACCACTTTTCGCACTTGTGTTAGTGTTGAAAAACCACTTTTCGCACTTGTGTTAGTGTTGAAAAACCACTTTTCGCACTTGTGTTAGTGTTGAAAAACCACTTTTCGCACTTGTGTTGGTGCAGGAAACCAATTTTGCACTTGTATTAGTGTGGAAAAAACCACTTTTCGCACTTGTGTTAGTGTTGAAAAACCACTTTTCGCACTTGTGTTAGTGTTGAAAAACCACTTTTCGCACTTGTGTTAGTGTTGAAAACCCACTTTTCGCACTTGTGTTAGTGTTGAAAATCTACTTTTCCCACTTGTGTTGGTGCAGGAAACCACTTTTGCACTTGTATTAGTGTGGAAAAAACACTTTTTGCACTTGTGATAGTGTTGAAAAACCACTTTTCGCACTTGTGTTAGTGTTGAAAAACCACTTTTTGCACTTGTGTTGGTGCAGGAAACCACCTTTGCACTTGTATTAGTGTGGAAAAAACACTTTTTGCACTTGTGATAGTGTTGAAAAACCACTTTTCGCCCTTGTGTTAGTGTTGAAAAACCACTTTTCGCACTTGTGTTTGTGCAGGAAACCACTTTTGCACTTGTATTAGTGTGGAAAAACCACTTTTCGCAACTGTGTTAGTGTTGAAAAACCACTTTTCGCACTTGTGTTTGTGCAGGAAACCACCTTTGCACTTGTATTAGTGTGGAAAAAACACTTTTTGCACTTGTGATAGTGTTGAAAAACCACTTTTCACACTTGTTTTGGTGCAGGAAACCACTTTTGCACTTGTGATAGTGTTGAAAAACCACTTTTCGCACTTGTGTTAGTGTTGAAAGACCACTTTTCGCACTTGTGTTGGTGCAGGAAACCACTTTTGCACTTGTATTAGTGTGGAAAAAACACTTTTTGCACTTGTGATAGTGTTGAAAAACCACTTTTCGCACTTGTGTTAGTGTTGAAAAACCACTTTTCGCACTTGTGTTAGTGTTGAAAAACCACTTTTCGCACTTGTGTTGGTGCAGGAAACCACTTTTGCACTTGTATTAGTGTGGAAAAAACACTTTTTGCACTTGTGATAGTGTTGAAAAACCACTTTTCGCACTTGTGTTGGTGCAGGAAACCACTTTTGCACTTGTATTAGTGTGGAAAAACCACTTTTCGCACTTGTGTTAGTGTTGAAAACCCACTTTTCGCACTTGTGTTAGTGTTGAAAAACCACTTTTCGCACTTGTGTTAGTGAAGGAAACCACTTTTCTCACTTGTGTTAGTGTTGAAAACCCACTTTTCGCACTTGTGTTAGTGTTGAAAATCCACTTTTCGCACTTGTGTTGGTGCAGGAAACCACTTTTGCACTTGTATTAGTGTGGAAAAAACACTTTTTGCACTTGTGATAGTGTTGAAAAACCACTTTTCGCACTTGTGTTAGTGTTGAAAAACCACTTTTCGCACTTGTGTTGGTGCAGGAAACCACTTTTGCACTTGTGATAGTGTTGAAAAACCACTTTTCGCACTTGTGTTAGTGTTGAAAAACCACTTTTCGCACTTGTGTTGGTGCAGGAAACCACTTTTGCACTTGCGATAGTGTTGAAAAACCACTTTTCGCACTTGTGTTAGTGTTGAAAACCCACTTTTCGCACTTGTGTTAGTGTTGAAAATCCACTTTTCCCACTTGTGTTGGTGCAGGAAACCACTTTTGCACTTGTATTAGTGTGGAAAAAACACTTTTTGCACTTGTGATAGTGTTGAAAAACCACTTTTCGCACTTGTGTTAATGTTGAAAAACCACTTTTTGCACTTGTGTTGGTGCAGGAAACCACCTTTGCACTTGTATTAGTGTGGAAAAAACACTTTTTGCACTTGTGATAGTGTTGAAAAACCACTTTTCGCACTTGTGTTAGTGTTGAAAAACCACTTTTCGCACTTGTGTTTGTGCAGGAAACCACTTTTGCACTTGTATTAGTGTGGAAAAACCACTTTTCGCAACTGTGTTAGTGTTGAAAAAACACTTTTTGCACTTGTGTTAGTGTTCAAAAACCACTTTTCGCACTTGTGTTAGTGTTGAAAACCCACTTTTCGCACTTGTGTTAGTGTTGAAAATCCACTTTTCCCACTTGTGTTGGTACAGGAAACCACTTTTGCACTTGTATTACTGTGGAAAAATCACTTTTTGCACTTGTGATAGTGTTGAAAAACCACTTTTCGCACTTGTGATAGTGTTGAAAAACCACTTTTCGCACTTGTGTTAGTGTTGAAAAACCACTTTTCGCACCTGTGTTGGTGCAGGAAACCACTTTTGCACTTGTATTAGTGTGGAAAAACCACTTTTCGCACTTGTGTTAGTGTTGAAAAACCACTTTTCGCACTTGTGTTAGTGTTGAAAAACCACTTTTCGCACTTGTGTTAGTGTTGAAAAACCACTTTTCGCACTTGTGTTGGTGCAGGAAACCAATTTTGCACTTGTATTAGTGTGGAAAAAACCACTTTTCGCACTTGTGTTAGTGTTGAAAAACCACTTTTCGCACTTGTGTTAGTGTTGAAAAACCACTTTTCGCACTTGTGTTAGTGTTGAAAACCCACTTTTCGCACTTGTGTTAGTGTTGAAAATCCACTTTTCCCACTTGTGTTGGTGCAGGAAACCACTTTTGCACTTGTATTAGTGTGGAAAAAACACTTTTTGCACTTGTGATAGTGTTGAAAAACCACTTTTCGCACTTGTGTTGGTGTTGAAAAACCACTTTTTGCACTTGTGTTGGTGCAGGAAACCACCTTTGCACTTGTATTAGTGTGGAAAAAACACTTTTTGCACTTGTGATAGTGTTGAAAAACCACTTTTCGCACTTGTGTTAGTGTTGAAAAACCACTTTTCGCACTTGTGTTTGTGCAGGAAACCACTTTTGCACTTGTATTAGTGTGGAAAAACCACTTTTCGCAACTGTGTTAGTGTTGAAAAACCACTTTTCGCACTTGTGTTTGTGCAGGAAACCACCTTTGCACTTGTATTAGTGTGGAAAAAACACTTTTTGCACTTGTGATAGTGTTGAAAAACCACTTTTCGCACTTGTGTTAGTGTTGAAAAACCACTTTTCGCACCTGTGTTGGTGCAGGAAACCACTTTTGCACTTGTATTAGTGTGGAAAAACCACTTTTCGCACTTGTGTTAGTGTTGAAAAACCACTTTTCGCACTTGTGTTAGTGTTGAAAAACCACTTTTCGCACTTGTGTTAGTGCAGGAAACCACTTTTGCACTTGTATTAGTGTGGAAAAACCACTTTTCGCACTTGTGTTAGTGTTGAAAAACCAATTTTCGCACTTGTGTTAGTGTTGAAAACCCACTTTTCGAACTTGTGTTAGTGTTGAAAACCCACTTTTCCCACTTGGGTTGGTGCAGGAAACCACTTTTGCACTTGTATTAGTGTGGAAAAAACACTTTTTGCACTTGTGATAGTGTTGAAAAACCACTTTTCGCACTTGTGTTAGTGTTGAAAAACACTTTTCGCACTTGTGTTGGTGCAGGAAACCACTTTTGCACTTGTATTAGTGTGGAAAAAACACTTTTTGCACTTGTGATAGTGTTGAAAAACCAATTTTCGCACTTGTGTTAGTGTTGAAAAACCACTTTTCACACTTGTTTTGGTGCAGGAAACCACTTTTGCACTTGTGATAGTGTTGAAAAACCACTTTTCGCACTTGTGTTAGTGTTGAAAAACCACTTTTCGCACTTGTGTTGGTGCAGGAAACCACTTTTGCACTTGTATTAGTGTGGAAAAAACACTTTTTGCACTTGTGATAGTGTTGAAAAACCACTTTTCGCACTTGTGTTAGTGTTGAAAAACCACTTTTCGCACTTGTGTTAGTGTTGAAAAACCACTTTTCGCACTTGTGTTAGTGCAGGAAACCACTTTTGCACTTGTATTAGTGTGGAAAAAACACTTTTTGCACTTGTGATAGTGTTGAAAAACCACTTTTCGCACTTGTGTTAGTGTTGAAAAACCACTTTTCGCACTTGTGTTGGTGCAGGAAACCACTTTTGCACTTGCGATAGTGTTGAAAAACCACTTTTCGCACTTGTGTTAGTGTTGAAAACCCACTTTTCGCACTTGTGTTAGTGTTGAAAATCCACTTTTCCCACTTGTGTTGGTGCAAGAAACCACTTTTGCACTTGTATTAGTGTGGAAAAAACACTTTTTGCACTTGTGATAGTGTTGAAAAACCACTTTTCGCACTTGTGTTAGTGTTGAAAAACCACTTTTTGCACTTGTGTTGGTGCAGGAAACCACCTTTGCACTTGTATTAGTGTGGAAAAAACACTTTTTGCACTTGTGATAGTGTTGAAAAACCACTTTTCGCACTTGTGTTAGCGTTGAAAAACCACTTTTCGCACTTGTGTTTGTGCAGGAAACCACTTTTGCACTTGTATTAGTGTGGAAAAACCACTTTTCGCAACTGTGTTAGTGTTGAAAAACCACTTTTTGCACTTGTGTTAGTGTTCAAAAACCACTTTTCGCACTTGTGTTAGTGAAGGAAACCACTTTTCGCACTTGTGTTAGTGTTGAAAACCCACTTTTCGCACTTGTGTTAGTGTTGAAAATCCACTTTTCCCATTTGTGTTGGTACAGGAAACCACTTTTGCACTTGTATTACTGTGGAAAAATCACTTTTTGCACTTGTGATAGTGTTGAAAAACCACTTTTCGCACTTGTGATAGTGTTGAAAAACCACTTTTCGCACTTGTGTTAGTGTTGAAAAACCACTTTTCGCACCTGTGTTGGTGCAGGAAACCACTTTTGCACTTGTATTAGTGTGGAAAAACCACTTTTCGCACTTGTGTTAGTGTTGAAAAACCACTTTTCGCACTTGTGTTAGTGTTGAAAAACCACTTTTCGCACTTGTGTTAGTGTTGAAAAACCACTTTTCGCACTTCTGTTGGTGCAGGAAACCAATTTTGCACTTGTATTAGTGTGGAAAAAACCACTTTTCGCACTTGTGTTAGTGTTGAAAAACCACTTTTCGCACTTGTGTTAGTGTTGAAAAACCACTTTTCGCACTTGTGTTGGTGCAGGAAACCACTTTTGCACTTGTATTAGTGTGGAAAAAACACTTTTTGCACTTGTATTAGTGTGGAAAAACTACTTTTCGCACTTGTGTTAGTGTTGAAAAACCAATTTTCGCACTTGTGTTAGTGTTGAAAACCCACTTTTCGCACTTGTGTTAGTGTTGAAAATCCACTTTTCCCACTTGGGTTGGTGCAGGAAACCACTTTTGCACTTGTATTAGTGTGGAAAAAACACTTTTTGCACTTGTGATAGTGTTGAAAAACCACTTTTCGCACTTGTGTTAGTGTTGAAAAACCACTTTTCGCACTTGTGTTGGTGCAGGAAACCACTTTTGCACTTGTATTAGTGTGGAAAAAACACTTTTTGCACTTGTGATAGTGTTGAAAAACCACTTTTCGCACTTGTGTTAGTGTTGAAAAACCACTTTTCACACTTGTGTTGGTGCAGGAAACCACTTTTGCACTTGTATTAGTGTGGAAAAACCACTTTTCGCACTTGTGTTATTGTTGAAAACCCACTTTTCGCACTTGTGTTAGTGTTGAAAAACCACTTTTCGCACTTGTGTTAGTGAAGGAAACCACTTTTCGCACTTGTGTTAGTGTTGAAAACCCACTTTTCGCACTTGTGTTAGTGTTGAAAATCCACTTTTCGCACTTGTGTTGGTGCAGGAAACCACTTTTGCACTTGTATTAGTGTGGAAAAAACACTTTTTGCACTTGTGATAGTGTTGAAAAACCACTTTTCGCACTTGTGTTAGTGTTGAAAAACCACTTTTCGCACTTGTGTTAGTGCAGGAAACCACTTTTGCACTTGTATTAGTGTGGAAAAAACACTTTTTGCACTTGTGATAGTGTTGAAAAACCACTTTTCGCACTTGTGTTAGTGTTGAAAAACCACTTTTCGCACTTGTGTTGGTGCAGGAAACCACTTTTGCACTTGTGATAGTGTTGAAAAACCACTTTTCGCACTTGTGTTAGTGTTGAAAAACCACTTTTCGCACTTGTGTTGGTGCAGGAAACCACTTTTGCACTTGTATTAGTGTGGAAAAAACACTTTTTGCACTTGTGATAGTGTTGAAAAACCACTTTTCGCACTTGTGTTAGTGTTGAAAAACCACTTTTCGCACCTGTGTTGGTGCAGGAAACCACTTTTGCACTTGTATTAGTGTGGGAAAACCACTTTTCGCACTTGTGTTAGTGTTGAAAAACCAATTTTCGCACTTGTGTTAGTGTTGAAAACCCACTTTTCGCACTTGTGTTAGTGTTGAAAAACCACTTTTCCCACTTGGGTTGGTGCAGGAAACCACTTTTGCACTTGTATTAGTGTGGGAAAACCACTTTTTGCACTTGTGATAGTGTTGAAAAACCACTTTTCGCACTTGTGTTAGTGTTGAAAAACCACTTTTCGCACTTGTGTTGGTGCAGGAAACCACTTTTGCACTTGTATTAGTGTGGAAAAAACACTTTTTGCACTTGTGATAGTGTTGAAAAACCACTTTTCACACTTGTGTTGGTGCAGGAAACCACTTTTGCACTTGTATTAGTGTGGAAAAACCACTTTTCGCACTTGTGTTAGTGTTGAAAACCCACTTTTCGCACTTGTGTTAGTGTTGAAAAAGCACTTTTCGCACTTGTGTTAGTGAAGGAAACCACTTTTCGCCCTTGTGTTAGTGTTGAAAACCCACTTTTCGCACTTGTGTTAGTGTTGAAAATCCACTTTTCGCACTTGTGTTGGTGCAGGAAACCACTTTTGCACTTGTATTAGTGTGGAAAAAACACTTTTTGCACTTGTGATAGTGTTGAAAAACCACTTTTCGCACTTGTGTTAGTGTTGAAAAACCACTTTTCGCACTTGTGTTAGTGCAGGAAACCACTTTTGCACTTGTATTAGTGTGGAAAAAACACTTTTTGCACTTGTGATAGTGTTGAAAAACCACTTTTCGCACTTGTGTTAGTGTTGAAAAACCACTTTTCGCACTTGTGTTGGTGCAGGAAACCACTTTTGCACTTGCGATAGTGTTGAAAAACCACTTTTCGCACTTGTGTTAGTGTTGAAAACCCACTTTTCGCACTTGTGTTAGTGTTGAAAATCCACTTTTCCCACTTGTGTTGGTACAGGAAACCACTTTTGCACTTGTATTACTGTGGAAAAATCACTTTTTGCACTTGTGATAGTGTTGAAAAACCACTTTTCGCACTTGTGATAGTGTTGAAAAACCACTTTTCGCACTTGTGTTAGTGTTGAAAAACCACTTTTCGCACCTGTGTTGGTGCAGGAAACCACTTTTGCACTTGTATTAGTGTGGAAAAACCACTTTTCGCACTTGTGTTAGTGTTGAAAAACCACTTTTCGCACTTGTGTTAGTGTTGAAAAACCACTTTTCGCACTTGTGTTAGTGTTGAAAAACCACTTTTCGCACTTGTGTTGGTGCAGGAAACCAATTTTGCACTTGTATCAGTGTGGAAAAAACCACTTTTCGCACTTGTGTTAGTGTTGAAAAACCACTTTTCGCACTTGTGTTAGTGTTGAAAAACCACTTTTCGCACTTGTGTTGGTGCAGGAAACCACTTTTGCACTTGTATTAGTGTGGAAAAAACACTTTTTGCACTTGTGATAGTGTTGAAAAACCACTTTTCGCACTTGTGTTAGTGTTGAAAAACCACTTTTCGCACCTGTGTTGGTGCAGGAAACCACTTTTGCACTTGTATTAGTGTGGAAAAACCACTTTTCGCACTTGTGTTAGTGTTGAAAAACCAATTTTCGCACTTGTGTTAGTGTTGAAACCCCACTTTTCGCACTTGTGTTAGTGTTGAAAATCCACTTTTCCCACCTGGGTTGGTGCAGGAAACCACTTTTGCACTTGTATTAGTGTGGGAAAAACACTTTTTGCACTTGTGATAGTGTTGAAAAACCACTTTTCGCACTTGTGTTAGTGTTGAAAAACCACTTTTCGCACTTGTGTTGGTGCAGGAAACCACTTTTGCACTTGTATTAGTGTGGAAAAAACACTTTTCGCACTTGTGTTAGTGTTGAAAACCCACTTTTCGCACTTGTGTTAGTGTTGAAAAACCACTTTTCGCACTTGTGTTAGTGAAGGAAACCACTTTTCGCACTTGTGTTAGTGTTGAAAACCCACTTTTCGCACTTGTGTTAGTGTTGAAAATCCACTTTTCGCACTTGTGTTGGTGCAGGAAACCACTTTTGCACTTGTATTAGTGTGGAAAAAACACTTTTTGCACTTGTGATAGTGTTGAAAAACCACTTTTCGCACTTGTGTTAGTGTTGAAAAACCACTTTTCGCACTTGTGTTAGTGCAGGAAACCACTTTTGCACTTGTATTAGTGTGGAAAAAAGACTTTTTGCACTTGTGATAGTGTTGAAAAACCACTTTTCGCACTTGTGTTAGTGTTGAAAAACCACTTTTCACACTTGTGTTGGTGCAGGAAACCACTTTTGCACTTGTATTAGTGTGGAAAAAAGACTTTTTGCACTTGTGATAGTGTTGAAAAACCACTTTTCGCACTTGTGTTAGTGTTGAAAAACCACTTTTCGCACTTGTGTTTGTGCAGGAAACCACTTTTGCACTTGTATTAGTGTGGAAAAACCACTTTTCGCAACTGTGTTAGTGTTGAAAAACCACTTTTCGCACTTGTGTTTGTGCAGGAAACCACCTTTGCACTTGTATTAGTGTGGAAAAAACACTTTTTGCACTTGTGATAGTGTTGAAAAACCAATTTTCGCACTTGTGTTAGTGTTGAAAAACCACTTTTCACACTTGTTTTGGTGCAGGAAACCACTTTTGCACTTGTGATAGTGTTGAAAAACCACTTTTCGCACTTGTGTTAGTGTTGAAAGACCACTTTTCGCACTTGTGTTGGTGCAGGAAACCACTTTTGCACTTGTATTAGTGTGGAAAAAACACTTTTTGCACTTGTGATAGTGTTGAAAAACCACTTTTCGCACTTGTGTTAGTGTTGAAAAACCACTTTTCGCACTTGTGTTAGTGTTGAAAAACCACTTTTCGCACTTGTGTTGGTGCAGGAAACCACTTTTGCACTTGTATTAGTGTGGAAAAAACACTTTTTGCACTTGTGATAGTGTTGAAAAACCACTTTTCGCACTTGTGTTGGTGCAGGAAACCACTTTTGCACTTGTATTAGTGTGGAAAAACCACTTTTCGCACTTGTGTTAGTGTTGAAAACCCACTTTTCGCACTTGTGTTAGTGTTGAAAAACCACTTTTCGCACTTGTGTTAGTGAAGGAAACCACTTTTCTCACTTGTGTTAGTGTTGAAAACCCACTTTTCGCACTTGTGTTAGTGTTGAAAATCCACTTTTCGCACTTGTGTTGGTGCAGGAAACCACTTTTGCACTTGTATTAGTGTGGAAAAAACACTTTTTGCACTTGTGATAGTGTTGAAAAACCACTTTTCGCACTTGTGTTAGTGTTGAAAAACCACTTTTCGCACTTGTGTTGGTGCAGGAAACCACTTTTGCACTTGTGATAGTGTTGAAAAACCACTTTTCGCACTTGTGTTAGTGTTGAAAAACCACTTTTCGCACTTGTGTTGGTGCAGGAAACCACTTTTGCACTTGCGATAGTGTTGAAAAACCACTTTTCGCACTTGTGTTAGTGTTGAAAACCCACTTTTCGCACTTGTGTTAGTGTTGAAAATCCACTTTTCCCACTTGTGTTGGTGCAGGAAACCACTTTTGCACTTGTATTAGTGTGGAAAAAACACCTTTTGCACTTGTGATAGTGTTGAAAAACCACTTTTCGCACTTGTGTTAGTGTTGAAAAACCACTTTTCGCACTTCTGTTGGTGCAGGAAACCAATTTTGCACTTGTATTAGTGTGGAAAAAACCACTTTTCGCACTTGTGTTAGTGTTGAAAAACCACTTTTCGCACTTGTGTTAGTGTTGAAAAACCACTTTTCGCACTTGTGTTGGTGCAGGAAACCACTTTTGCACTTGTATTAGTGTGGAAAAAACACTTTTTGCACTTGTATTAGTGTGGAAAAACTACTTTTCGCACTTGTGTTAGTGTTGAAAAACCAATTTTCGCACTTGTGTTAGTGTTGAAAACCCACTTTTCGCACTTGTGTTAGTGTTGAAAATCCACTTTTCCCACTTGGGTTGGTGCAGGAAACCACTTTTGCACTTGTATTAGTGTGGAAAAAACACTTTTTGCACTTGTGATAGTGTTGAAAAACCACTTTTCGCACTTGTGTTAGTGTTGAAAAACCACTTTTCGCACTTGTGTTGGTGCAGGAAACCACTTTTGCACTTGTATTAGTGTGGAAAAAACACTTTTTGCACTTGTGATAGTGTTGAAAAACCACTTTTCGCACTTGTGTTAGTGTTGAAAAACCACTTTTCACACTTGTGTTGGTGCAGGAAACCACTTTTGCACTTGTATTAGTGTGGAAAAACCACTTTTCGCACTTGTGTTATTGTTGAAAACCCACTTTTCGCACTTGTGTTAGTGTTGAAAAACCACTTTTCGCACTTGTGTTAGTGAAGGAAACCACTTTTCGCACTTGTGTTAGTGTTGAAAACCCACTTTTCGCACTTGTGTTAGTGTTGAAAATCCACTTTTCGCACTTGTGTTGGTGCAGGAAACCACTTTTGCACTTGTATTAGTGTGGAAAAAACACTTTTTGCACTTGTGATAGTGTTGAAAAACCACTTTTCGCACTTGTGTTAGTGTTGAAAAACCACTTTTCGCACTTGTGTTAGTGCAGGAAACCACTTTTGCACTTGTATTAGTGTGGAAAAAACACTTTTTGCACTTGTGATAGTGTTGAAAAACCACTTTTCGCACTTGTGTTAGTGTTGAAAAACCACTTTTCGCACTTGTGTTGGTGCAGGAAACCACTTTTGCACTTGTGATAGTGTTGAAGAAAAACCACTTTTCGCACTTGTGTTAGTGTTGAAAAACCACTTTTCGCACTTGTGTTGGTGCAGGAAACCACTTTTGCACTTGTATTAGTGTGGAAAAAACACTTTTTGCACTTGTGATAGTGTTGAAAAACCACTTTTCGCACTTGTGTTAGTGTTGAAAAACCACTTTTCGCACCTGTGTTGGTGCAGGAAACCACTTTTGCACTTGTATTAGTGTGGGAAAACCACTTTTCGCACTTGTGTTAGTGTTGAAAAACCAATTTTCGCACTTGTGTTAGTGTTGAAAACCCACTTTTCGCACTTGTGTTAGTGTTGAAAAACCACTTTTCCCACTTGGGTTGGTGCAGGAAACCACTTTTGCACTTGTATTAGTGTGGGAAAACCACTTTTTGCACTTGTGATAGTGTTGAAAAACCACTTTTCGCACTTGTGTTAGTGTTGAAAAACCACTTTTCGCACTTGTGTTGGTGCAGGAAACCACTTTTGCACTTGTATTAGTGTGGAAAAAACACTTTTTGCACTTGTGATAGTGTTGAAAAACCACTTTTCACACTTGTGTTGGTGCAGGAAACCACTTTTGCACTTGTATTAGTGTGGAAAAACCACTTTTCGCACTTGTGTTAGTGTTGAAAACCCACTTTTCGCACTTGTGTTAGTGTTGAAAAACCACTTTTCGCACTTGTGTTAGTGAAGGAAACCACTTTTCGCCCTTGTGTTAGTGTTGAAAACCCACTTTTCGCACTTGTGTTAGTGTTGAAAATCCACTTTTCGCACTTGTGTTGGTGCAGGAAACCACTTTTGCACTTGTATTAGTGTGGAAAAAACACTTTTTGCACTTGTGATAGTGTTGAAAAACCACTTTTCGCACTTGTGTTAGTGTTGAAAAACCACTTTTCGCACTTGTGTTAGTGCAGGAAACCACTTTTGCACTTGTATTAGTGTGGAAAAACACTTTTTGCACTTGTGATAGTGTTGAAAAACCACTTTTCGCACTTGTGTTAGTGTTGAAAAACCACTTTTCGCACTTGTGTTGGTGCAGGAAACCACTTTTGCACTTGCGATAGTGTTGAAAAACCACTTTTCGCACTTGTGTTAGTGTTGAAAACCCACTTTTCGCACTTGTGTTAGTGTTGAAAATCCACTTTTCCCACTTGTGTTGGTACAGGAAACCACTTTTGCACTTGTATTACTGTGGAAAAATCACTTTTTGCACTTGTGATAGTGTTGAAAAACCACTTTTCGCACTTGTGATAGTGTTGAAAAACCACTTTTCGCACTTGTGTTAGTGTTGAAAAACCACTTTTCGCACCTGTGTTGGTGCAGGAAACCACTTTTGCACTTGTATTAGTGTGGAAAAACCACTTTTCGCACTTGTGTTAGTGTTGAAAAACCACTTTTCGCACTTGTGTTAGTGTTGAAAAACCACTTTTCGCACTTGTGTTAGTGTTGAAAAACCACTTTTCGCACTTGTGTTGGTGCAGGAAACCAATTTTGCACTTGTATCAGTGTGGAAAAAACCACTTTTCGCACTTGTGTTAGTGTTGAAAAACCACTTTTCGCACTTGTGTTAGTGTTGAAAAACCACTTTTCGCACTTGTGTTGGTGCAGGAAACCACTTTTGCACTTGTATTAGTGTGGAAAAAACACTTTTTGCACTTGTGATAGTGTTGAAAAACCACTTTTCGCACTTGTGTTAGTGTTGAAAAACCACTTTTCGCACCTGTGTTGGCGCAGGAAACCACTTTTGCACTTGTATTAGTGTGGAAAAACCACTTTTCGCACTTGTGTTAGTGTTGAAAAACCAATTTTCGCACTTGTGTTAGTGTTGAAACCCCACTTTTCGCACTTGTGTTAGTGTTGAAAATCCACTTTTCCCACCTGGGTTGGTGCAGGAAACCACTTTTGCACTTGTATTAGTGTGGGAAAAACACTTTTTGCACTTGTGATAGTGTTGAAAAACCACTTTTCGCACTTGTGTTAGTGTTGAAAAACCACTTTTCGCACTTGTGTTGGTGCAGGAAACCACTTTTGCACTTGTATTAGTGTGGAAAAAACACTTTTCGCACTTGTGTTAGTGTTGAAAACCCACTTTTCGCACTTGTGTTAGTGTTGAAAAACCACTTTTCGCACTTGTGTTAGTGAAGGAAACCACTTTTCGCACTTGTGTTAGTGTTGAAAACCCACTTTTCGCACTTGTGTTAGTGTTGAAAATCCACTTTTCGCACTTGTGTTGGTGCAGGAAACCACTTTTGCACTTGTATTAGTGTGGAAAAAACACTTTTTGCACTTGTGATAGTGTTGAAAAACCACTTTTCGCACTTGTGTTAGTGTTGAAAAACCACTTTTCGCACTTGTGTTAGTGCAGGAAACCACTTTTGCACTTGTATTAGTGTGGAAAAAAGACTTTTTGCACTTGTGATAGTGTTGAAAAACCACTTTTCGCACTTGTGTTAGTGTTGAAAAACCACTTTTCACACTTGTGTTGGTGCAGGAAACCACTTTTGCACTTGTATTAGTGTGGAAAAAAGACTTTTTGCACTTGTGATAGTGTTGAAAAACCACTTTTCGCACTTGTGTTAGTGTTGAAAAACCACTTTTCGCACTTGTGTTTGTGCAGGAAACCACTTTTGCACTTGTATTAGTGTGGAAAAAAGACTTTTTGCACTTGTATTAGTGTGGAAAAAACACTTTTTGCACTTGTGATAGTGTTGAAAAACCAATTTTCGCACTTGTGTTAGTGTTGAAAAACCACTTTTCACACTTGTTTTGGTGCAGGAAACCACTTTTGCACTTGTGATAGTGTTGAAAAACCACTTTTCGCACTTGTGTTAGTGTTGAAAGACCACTTTTCGCACTTGTGTTGGTGCAGGAAACCACTTTTGCACTTGTATTAGTGTGGAAAAAACACTTTTTGCACTTGTGATAGTGTTGAAAAACCACTTTTCGCACTTGTGTTAGTGTTGAAAAACCACTTTTCGCACTTGTGTTAGTGTTGAAAAACCACTTTTCGCACTTGTGTTGGTGCAGGAAACCACTTTTGCACTTGTATTAGTGTGGAAAAAACACTTTTTGCACTTGTGATAGTGTTGAAAAACCACTTTTCGCACTTGTGTTGGTGCAGGAAACCACTTTTGCACTTGTATTAGTGTGGAAAAACCACTTTTCGCACTTGTGTTAGTGTTGAAAACCCACTTTTCGCACTTGTGTTAGTGTTGAAAAACCACTTTTCGCACTTGTGTTAGTGAAGGAAACCACTTTTCTCACTTGTGTTAGTGTTGAAAACCCACTTTTCGCACTTGTGTTAGTGTTGAAAATCCACTTTTCGCACTTGTGTTGGTGCAGGAAACCACTTTTGCACTTGTATTAGTGTGGAAAAAACACTTTTTGCACTTGTGATAGTGTTGAAAAACCACTTTTCGCACTTGTGTTAGTGTTGAAAAACCACTTTTCGCACTTGTGTTGGTGCAGGAAACCACTTTTGCACTTGTGATAGTGTTGAAAAACCACTTTTCGCACTTGTGTTAGTGTTGAAAAACCACTTTTCTCACTTGTGTTGGTGCAGGAAACCACTTTTGCACTTGCGATAGTGTTGAAAAACCACTTTTCGCACTTGTGTTAGTGTTGAAAACCCACTTTTCGCACTTGTGTTAGTGTTGAAAATCCACTTTTCCCACTTGTGTTGGTGCAGGAAACCACTTTTGCACTTGTATTAGTGTGGAAAAAACACCTTTTGCACTTGTGATAGTGTTGAAAAACCACTTTTCGCACTTGTGTTAGTGTTGAAAAACCACTTTTCGCACTTGTGTTTGTGCAGGAAACCACTTTTGCACTTGTATTAGTGTGGAAAAACCACTTTTCGCAACTGTGTTAGTGTTGAAAAACCACTTTTTGCACTTGTGTTAGTGTTCAAAAACCACTTTTCGCACTTGTGTTAGTGAAGGAAACCACTTTTCGCACTTGTGTTAGTGTTGAAAACCCACTTTTCGCACTTGTGTTAGTGTTGAAAATCCACTTTTCCCACTTGTGTTGGTACAGGAAACCACTTTTGCACTTGTATTACTGTGGAAAAATCACTTTTTGCACTTGTGATAGTGTTGAAAAACCACTTTTCGCACTTGTGATAGTGTTGAAAAACCACTTTTCGCACTTGTGTTAGTGTTGAAAAACCACTTTTCGCACCTGTGTTGGTGCAGGAAACCACTTTTGCACTTGTATTAGTGTGGAAAAACCACTTTTCGCACTTGTGTTAGTGTTGAAAAACCACTTTTCGCACTTGTGTTAGTGTTGAAAAACCACTTTTCGCACTTGTGTTAGTGTTGAAAAACCACTTTTCGCACTTGTGTTGGTGCAGGAAACCAATTTTGCACTTGTATTAGTGTGGAAAAAACCACTTTTCGCACTTGTGTTAGTGTTGAAAAACCACTTTTCGCACTTGTGTTAGTGTTGAAAAACCACTTTTCGCACTTGTGTTAGTGTTGAAAACCCACTTTTCGCACTTGTGTTAGTGTTGAAAATCCACTTTTCCCACTTGTGTTGGTGCAGGAAACCACTTTTGCACTTGTATTAGTGTCGAAAAAACACTTTTTGCACTTGTGATAGTGTTGAAAAACCACTTTTCGCACTTGTGTTAGTGTTGAAAAACCACTTTTTGCACTTGTGTTGGTGCAGGAAACCACCTTTGCACTTGTATTAGTGTGGAAAAAACACTTTTTGCACTTGTGATAGTGTTGAAAAACCACTTTTCGCACTTGTGTTAGTGTTGAAAAACCACTTTTCGCACTTGTGTTTGTGCAGGAAACCACTTTTGCACTTGTATTAGTGTGGAAAAACCACTTTTCGCAACTGTGTTAGTGTTGAAAAACCACTTTTCGCACTTGTGTTTGTGCAGGAAACCACCTTTGCACTTGTATTAGTGTGGAAAAAACACTTTTTGCACTTGTGATAGTGTTGAAAAACCACTTTTCGCACTTGTGTTAGTGTTGAAAAACCACTTTTCGCACCTGTGTTGGTGCAGGAAACCACTTTTGCACTTGTATTAGTGTGGAAAAACCACTTTTTGCACTTGTGTTAGTGTTGAAAAACCACTTTTCGCACTTGTGTTAGTGTTGAAAAACCACTTTTCGCACTTGTGTTAGTGCAGGAAACCACTTTTGCACTTGTATTAGTGTGGAAAAACCACTTTTCGCACTTGTGTTAGTGTTGAAAAACCAATTTTCGCACTTGTGTTAGTGTTGAAAACCCACTTTTCGAACTTGTGATAGTGTTGAAAACCCACTTTTCCCACTTGGGTTGGTGCAGGAAACCACTTTTGCACTTGTATTAGTGTGGAAAAAACACTTTTTGCACTTGTGATAGTGTTGAAAAACCACTTTTCGCACTTGTGTTAGTGTTGAAAAACACTTTTCGCACTTGTGTTGGTGCAGGAAACCACTTTTGCACTTGTATTAGTGTGGAAAAAACACTTTTTGCACTTGTGATAGTGTTGAAAAACCAATTTTCGCACTTGTGTTAGTGTTGAAAAACCACTTTTCACACTTGTTTTGGTGCAGGAAACCACTTTTGCACTTGTGATAGTGTTGAAAAACCACTTTTCGCACTTGTGTTAGTGTTGAAAAACCACTTTTCGCACTTGTGTTGGTGCAGGAAACCACTTTTGCACTTGTATTAGTGTGGAAAAAACACTTTTTGCACTTGTGATAGTGTTGAAAAACCACTTTTCGCACTTGTGTTAGTGTTGAAAAACCACTTTTCGCACTTGTGTTAGTGTTGAAAAACCACTTTTCGCACTTGTGTTAGTGCAGGAAACCACTTTTGCACTTGTATTAGTGTGGAAAAAACACTTTTTGCACTTGTGATAGTGTTGAAAAACCACTTTTCGCACTTGTGGTAGTGTTGAAAAACCACTTTTCGCACTTGTGTTGGTGCAGGAAACCACTTTTGCACTTGCGATAGTGTTGAAAAACCACTTTTCGCACTTGTGTTAGTGTTGAAAACCCACTTTTCGCACTTGTGTTAGTGTTGAAAATCCACTTTTCCCACTTGTGTTGGTGCAAGAAACCACTTTTGCACTTGTATTAGTGTGGAAAAAACACTTTTTGCACTTGTGATAGTGTTGAAAAACCACTTTTCGCACTTGTGTTAGTGTTGAAAAACCACTTTTTGCACTTGTGTTGGTGCAGGAAACCACCTTTGCACTTGTATTAGTGTGGAAAAAACACTTTTTGCACTTGTGATAGTGTTGAAAAACCACTTTTCGCACTTGTGTTAGCGTTGAAAAACCACTTTTCGCACTTGTGTTTGTGCAGGAAACCACTTTTGCACTTGTATTAGTGTGGAAAAACCACTTTTCGCAACTGTGTTAGTGTTGAAAAACCACTTTTTGCACTTGTGTTAGTGTTCAAAAACCACTTTTCGCACTTGTGTTAGTGAAGGAAACCACTTTTCGCACTTGTGTTAGTGTTGAAAACCCACTTTTCGCACTTGTGTTAGTGTTGAAAATCCACTTTTCCCATTTGTGTTGGTACAGGAAACCACTTTTGCACTTGTATTACTGTGGAAAAATCACTTTTTGCACTTGTGATAGTGTTGAAAAACCACTTTTCGCACTTGTGATAGTGTTGAAAAACCACTTTTCGCACTTGTGTTAGTGTTGAAAAACCACTTTTCGCACCTGTGTTGGTGCAGGAAACCACTTTTGCACTTGTATTAGTGTGGAAAAACCACTTTTCGCACTTGTGTTAGTGTTGAAAAACCACTTTTCGCACTTGTGTTAGTGTTGAAAAACCACTTTTCGCACTTGTGTTAGTGTTGAAAAACCACTTTTCGCACTTCTGTTGGTGCAGGAAACCAATTTTGCACTTGTATTAGTGTGGAAAAAACCACTTTTCGCACTTGTGTTAGTGTTGAAAAACCACTTTTCGCACTTGTGTTAGTGTTGAAAATCCACTTTTCCCACTTGGGTTGGTGCAGGAAACCACTTTTGCACTTGTATTAGTGTGGAAAAAACACTTTTTGCACTTGTGATAGTGTTGAAAAACCACTTTTCGCACTTGTGTTAGTGTTGAAAAACCACTTTTCGCACTTGTGTTGGTGCAGGAAACCACTTTTGCACTTGTATTAGTGTGAAAAAACACTTTTTGCACTTGTGATAGTGTTGAAAAACCACTTTTCGCACTTGTGTTAGTGTTGAAAAACCACTTTTCGCACTTGTGTTAGTGTTGAAAAACCACTTTTCGCACTTGTGTTAGTGCAGGAAACCACTTTTGCACTTGTATTAGTGTGGAAAAAACACTTTTTGCACTTGTGATAGTGTTGAAAAACCACTTTTCGCACTTGTGTTAGTGTTGAAAAACCACTTTTCGCACTTGTGTTGGTGCAGGAAACCACTTTTGCACTTGCGATAGTGTTGAAAAACCACTTTTCGCACTTGTGTTAGTGTTGAAAACCCACTTTTCGCACTTGTGTTAGTGTTGAAAATCCACTTTTCCCACTTGTGTTGGTGCAAGAAACCACTTTTGCACTTGTATTAGTGTGGAAAAAACACTTTTTGCACTTGTGATAGTGTTGAAAAACCACTTTTCGCACTTGTGTTAGTGTTGAAAAACCACTTTTTGCACTTGTGTTGGTGCAGGAAACCACCTTTGCACTTGTATTAGTGTGGAAAAAACACTTTTTGCACTTGTGATAGTGTTGAAAAACCACTTTTCGCACTTGTGTTAGCGTTGAAAAACCACTTTTCGCACTTGTGTTTGTGCAGGAAACCACTTTTGCACTTGTATTAGTGTGGAAAAACCACTTTTCGCAACTGTGTTAGTGTTGAAAAACCACTTTTTGCACTTGTGTTAGTGTTCAAAAACCACTTTTCGCACTTGTGTTAGTGAAGGAAACCACTTTTCGCACTTGTGTTAGTGTTGAAAACCCACTTTTCGCACTTGTGTTAGTGTTGAAAATCCACTTTTCCCATTTGTGTTGGTACAGGAAACCACTTTTGCACTTGTATTACTGTGGAAAAATCACTTTTTGCACTTGTGATAGTGTTGAAAAACCACTTTTCGCACTTGTGATAGTGTTGAAAAACCACTTTTTGCACTTGTGTTAGTGTTGAAAAAACACTTTTCGCACCTGTGTTGGTGCAGGAAACCACTTTTGCACTTGTATTAGTGTGGAAAAACCACTTTTCGCACTTGTGTTAGTGTTGAAAAATCACTTTTTGCACTTGTGATAGTGTTGAAAAACCACTTTTCGCACTTGTGATAGTGTTGAAAAACCACTTTTTGCACTTGTGTTAGTGTTGAAAAACCACTTTTCGCACCTGTGTTGGTGCAGGAAACCACTTTTGCACTTGTATTAGTGTGGAAAAACCACTTTTCGCACTTGTGTTAGTGTTGAAAAACCACTTTTCGCACTTGTGTTAGTGTTGAAAAACCACTTTTCGCACTTGTGTTAGTGTTGAAAAACCACTTTTCGCACTTCTGTTGGTGCAGGAAACCAATTTTGCACTTGTATTAGTGTGGAAAAAACCACTTTTCGCACTTGTGTTAGTGTTGAAAAACCACTTTTCGCACTTGTGTTAGTGTTGAAAATCCACTTTTCCCACTTGGGTTGGTGCAGGAAACCACTTTTGCACTTGTATTAGTGTGGAAAAAACACTTTTTGCACTTGTGATAGTGTTGAAAAACCACTTTTCGCACTTGTGTTAGTGTTGAAAAACCACTTTTCGCACTTGTGTTGGTGCAGGAAACCACTTTTGCACTTGTATTAGTGTGGAAAAAACACTTTTTGCACTTGTGATAGTGTTGAAAAACCACTTTTCGCACTTGTGTTAGTGTTGAAAAACCACTTTTCACACTTGTGTTGGTGCAGGAAACCACTTGTATTAGTGTGGAAAAAACACTTTTTGCACTTGTGATAGTGTTGAAAAACCACTTTTCACACTTGTGTTGGTGCAGGAAACCACTTTTGCACTTGTATTAGTGTGGAAAAACCACTTTTCGCACTTGTGTTAGTGTTGAAAACCCACTTTTCGCACTTGTGTTAGTGTTGAAAAACCACTTTTCGCACTTGTGTTAGTGAAGGAAACCACTTTTCGCCCTTGTGTTAGTGTTGAAAACCCACTTTTCGCACTTGTGTTAGTGTTGAAAATCCACTTTTCGCACTTGTGTTGGTGCAGGAAACCACTTTTGCACTTGTATTAGTGTGGAAAAAACACTTTTTGCACTTGTGATAGTGTTGAAAAACCACTTTTCGCACTTGTGTTAGTGTTGAAAAACCACTTTTCGCACTTGTGTTAGTGCAGGAAACCACTTTTGCACTTGTATTAGTGTGGAAAAAACACTTTTTGCACTTGTGATAGTGTTGAAAAACCACTTTTCGCACTTGTGTTAGTGTTGAAAAACCACTTTTCGCACTTGTGTTGGTGCAGGAAACCACTTTTGCACTTGCGATAGTGTTGAAAAACCACTTTTCGCACTTGTGTTAGTGTTGAAAACCCACTTTTCGCACTTGTGTTAGTGTTGAAAATCCACTTTTCCCACTTGTGTTGGTACAGGAAACCACTTTTGCACTTGTATTACTGTGGAAAAATCACTTTTTGCACTTGTGATAGTGTTGAAAAACCACTTTTCGCACTTGTGATAGTGTTGAAAAACCACTTTTCGCACTTGTGTTAGTGTTGAAAAACCACTTTTTCGCACCTGTGTTGGTGCAGGAAACCACTTTTGCACTTGTATTAGTGTGGAAAAACCACTTTTCGCACTTGTGTTAGTGTTGAAAACCCACTTTTCGCACTTGTGTTAGTGTTGAAAATCCACTTTTCGCACTTGTGTTGGTGCAGGAAACCACTTTTGCACTTGTATTAGTGTTGAAAAACCACTTTTCGCACTTGTGTTAGTGTTGAAAAACCACTTTTCGCACTTGTGTTAGTGCAGGGAAACCACTTTTGCACTTGTATTAGTGTGGAAAAAACACTTTTTGCACTTGTGATAGTGTTGAAAAACCACTTTTCGCACTTGTGTTAGTGTTGAAAAACCACTTTTCGCACTTGTGTTGGTGCAGGAAACCACTTTTGCACTTGTGATAGTGTTGAAAAACCACTTTTCGCACTTGTGTTAGTGTTGAAAAACCACTTTTCGCACTTGTGTTGGTGCAGGAAACCACTTTTGCACTTGTATTAGTGTGGAAAAAAACACTTTTTGCACTTGTGATAGTGTTGAAAAACCACTTTTCGCACTTGTGTTAGTGTTGAAAAACCACTTTTCGCACCTGTGTTGGTGCAGGAAACCACTTTTGCACTTGTATTAGTGTGGGAAAACCACTTTTCGCACTTGTGTTAGTGTTGAAAAACCAATTTTCGCACTTGTGTTAGTGTTGAAAACCCACTTTTCGCACTTGTGTTAGTGTTGAAAAACCACTTTTCCCACTTGGGTTGGTGCAGGAAACCACTTTTGCACTTGTATTAGTGTGGGAAAACCACTTTTTGCACTTGTGTTAGTGTTGAAAAACCACTTTTCGCACTTGTGTTGGTGCAGGAAACCACTTTTGCACTTGTATTAGTGTGGAAAAAACACTTTTTGCACTTGTGATAGTGTTGAAAAACCACTTTTCACACTTGTGTTGGTGCAGGAAACCACTTTTGCACTTGTATTAGTGTGGAAAAACCACTTTTCGCACTTGTGTTAGTGTTGAAAACCCACTTTTCGCACTTGTGTTAGTGTTGAAAAACCACTTTTCGCACTTGTGTTAGTGAAGGAAACCACTTTTCGCCCTTGTGTTAGTGTTGAAAACCCACTTTTCGCACTTGTGTTAGTGTTGAAAATCCACTTTTCGCACTTGTGTTGGTGCAGGAAACCACTTTTGCACTTGTATTAGTGTGGAAAAAACACTTTTTGCACTTGTGATAGTGTTGAAAAACCACTTTTCGCACTTGTGTTAGTGTTGAAAAACCACTTTTCGCACTTGTGTTAGTGCAGGAAACCACTTTTGCACTTGTATTAGTGTGGAAAAAACACTTTTTGCACTTGTGATAGTGTTGAAAAACCACTTTTCGCACTTGTGTTAGTGTTGAAAAACCACTTTTCGCACTTGTGTTGGTGCAGGAAACCACTTTTGCACTTGCAATAGTGTTGAAAAACCACTTTTCGCACTTGTGTTAGTGTTGAAAACCCACTTTTCGCACTTGTGTTAGTGTTGAAAATCCACTTTTCCCACTTGTGTTGGTACAGGAAACCACTTTTGCACTTGTATTACTGTGGAAAAATCACTTTTTGCACTTGTGATAGTGTTGAAAAACCACTTTTCGCACTTGTGATAGTGTTGAAAAACCACTTTTCGCACTTGTGTTAGTGTTGAAAAACCACTTTTCGCACCTGTGTTGGTGCAGGAAACCACTTTTGCACTTGTATTAGTGTGGAAAAACCACTTTTCGCACTTGTGTTAGTGTTGAAAAACCACTTTTCGCACTTGTGTTAGTGTTGAAAAACCACTTTTCGCACTTGTGTTGGTGCAGGAAACCAATTTTGCACTTGTATTAGTGTGGAAAAAACCACTTTTCGCACTTGTGTTAGTGTTGAAAAACCACTTTTCGCACTTGTGTTAGTGTTGAAAAACCACTTTTCGCACTTGTGTTGGTGCAGGAAACCACTTTTGCACTTGTATTAGTGTGGAAAAAACACTTTTTGCACTTGTGATAGTGTTGAAAAACCACTTTTCGCACTTGTGTTAGTGTTGAAAAACCACTTTTCGCACCTGTGTTGGCGCAGGAAACCACTTTTGCACTTGTATTAGTGTGGAAAAACCACTTTTCGCACTTGTGTTAGTGTTGAAAAACCAATTTTCGCACTTGTGTTAGTGTTGAAACCCCACTTTTCGCACTTGTGTTAGTGTTGAAAATCCACTTTTCCCACCTGGGTTGGTGCAGGAAACCACTTTTGCACTTGTATTAGTGTGGGAAAAACACTTTTTGCACTTGTGATAGTGTTGAAAAACCACTTTTCGCACTTGTGTTAGTGTTGAAAAACCACTTTTCGCACTTGTGTTGGTGCAGGAAACCACTTTTGCACTTGTATTAGTGTGGAAAAAACACTTTTCGCACTTGTGTTAGTGTTGAAAACCCACTTTTCGCACTTGTGTTAGTGTTGAAAAACCACTTTTCGCACTTGTGTTAGTGAAGGAAACCACTTTTCGCACTTGTGTTAGTGTTGAAAACCCACTTTTCGCACTTGTGTTAGTGTTGAAAATCCACTTTTCGCACTTGTGTTGGTGCAGGAAACCACTTTTGCACTTGTATTAGTGTGGAAAAAACACTTTTTGCACTTGTGATAGTGTTGAAAAACCACTTTTCGCACTTGTGTTAGTGTTGAAAAACCACTTTTCGCACTTGTGTTAGTGCAGGAAACCACTTTTGCACTTGTATTAGTGTGGAAAAAAGACTTTTTGCACTTGTGATAGTGTTGAAAAACCACTTTTCGCACTTGTGTTAGTGTTGAAAAACCACTTTTCACACTTGTGTTGGTGCAGGAAACCACTTTTGCACTTGTATTAGTGTGGAAAAAACACTTTTTGCACTTGTGATAGTGTTGAAAAACCACTTTTCGCCCTTGTGTTAGTGTTGAAAAACCACTTTTTGCACTTGTGTTGGTGCAGGAAACCACCTTTGCACTTGTATTAGTGTGGAAAAACACTTTTTGCACTTGTGATAGTGTTGAAAAACCACTTTTCGCACTTGTGTTAGTGTTGAAAAACCACTTCGCACTTGTGTTTGTGCAGGAAACCACTTTTGCACTTGTATTAGTGTGGAAAAACCACTTTTCGCACTTGTGTTAGTGTTGAAAAACCACTTTTCGCACTTGTGATAGTGTTGAAAAACCACTTTTCGCACTTGTGCTAGTGTTGAAAAACCACTTTTCGCACCTGTGTTTGTGCAGGAAACCACTTTTGCACTTGTATTAGTGTGGAAAAACCACTTTTCGCACTTGTGTTAGTGTTGAAAAACAATTTTCGCACTTGTGTTAGTGTTGAAAACCCACTTTTCGCACTTGTGTTAGTGTTGAAAATCCACTTTTCCCACTTGTGTTGGTACAGGAAACCACTTTTGCACTTGTATTACTGTGGAAAAATCACTTTTTGCACTTGTGATAGTGTTGAAAAACCACTTTTCGCACTTGTGATAGTGTTGAAAAACCACTTTTCGCACTTGTGTTAGTGTTGAAAAACCACTTTTCGCACCTGTGTTGGTGCAGGAAACCACTTTTGCACTTGTATTAGTGTGGAAAAACCACTTTTCGCACTTGTGTTAGTGTTGAAAACCCACTTTTCGCACTTGTGTTAGTGTTGAAAATCCACTTTTCGCACTTGTGTTGGTGCA
>NW_027619118.1:0-52262 GCF_964187855.1 Myxine glutinosa
TTCACATACATATATAATACTCAAGAGTTATTTCTCATTCACAATGTCAGAAGTTTCAACAGTCATTGTCTATGTCTTCTTCAGACTCAACAACATCATGACTGCAGTTTCTGCATGTAATGCCATTACAGACTCCACAGGCCGAGATGCACGTGACCCCATTCTTCTTGCAGCTGCATCGCCGGTTGCTGCAATCTCCATGACAATTACAGCTCGTGAACTGCAATAGCTCCTCAGGAGCCGTGGGGTCCAGTGTTGGAACTGGCTCATACCCCTTCACACCTATTGTCCATCCATAGTCACTGGGGTTCAGAGACATGCTCTGTAGAAGGATCCAGTCCCGGGTCTGCAGGTAGGCACGGAGTGAATGTTGTGCAGCTGCACCCTCTGTTGGAGGTAGAGTCTCTGGTTTAATCACTCCTGCCGCTGCCTTCCTTGAGAACATGTTGTCCGAATTTCACACAATGTAGTATCTCGTCCATGGTAAATGTACTTGAAAATCGCAGTACCAGCCTGAATCACTGTTTCCTTGGTGGCTTCTGTGTCAAGGAAGATGTCGATGTACTCATCCGCGTCCCCTTCGCAAAACCTAAAAAAAAGCACCAGGTCTATGTCAAACCTTGAGCATCCATTTTGACCCAAATCTATGATCAAGTTGTATGGCAAGCCCCATTTGGTGTGGCAATACTCCAGACCGAGGTCGACAGGCCTTAATACAATTCTGCCCCCAAACTGCAACTCTTTCGTCTGTCTTGACAATCGGTCTCAAGAACATCTGAAGGCTTGCAGGAACAAGTGTCAGCTGACTATCGATGTCAGTCATACTGTGTGTGGTGGGGTATGACTTTGGACCTAAATCAATCAAGGCAATATCATTGGATATGAACTTGAGTGCCGTCTTTATGATCTGAGTCTTCTCATCTCCATGGTCAAGATTAGCATGATGCTCTTGCAGAATATTGTCGGTGCCATCTTTGAGACAGAGTACATCTGCCCTTCTTTCCTGTGTTGTGAAATACAAGGTGTCTTCGTATTTCTCTAGAAGTTTTATCTTTAGCCAATGCTTTGAATAAGAAAGGCTCTTCTCTGGTGACTGATCAAACTCCTGCAGCTTTTCATGGACTTGGTCCATGTTCATTACCCCATGCTCTAATTCTGAGTCTAACCATTCGCAGAATTCAATAAAAACTGCCTCTCGCTCCTCATCAATACTCCTCTGTCCTCTCTTCCTTTTTCCTTCCTCATCAGTCTTGGACAAACTGTCACCTCTCGCAAACATAAGTTTCCATCGCAAATGGTACAGTGTTTCTTCTGCTACCAAGTCGTTGATCCCTTCCAGGCGTCCAGTGACTTCAGTGCCCCAGTCATCCCCGCGACTCCGTGCTGTCTTCAGCAAGCTTGCCTTCAGTGTATCTGCAGTCAAATTATCTGGCACTCTGTATTTCTTTCTAGCTTGTGCTGGATTATTTTTGTAGAGCTGGGCTGGTTGGTTGCAAAGAATGCATAGTGCATACATCCTTATACAGGAGGTCAACTGACTGTGATCTTCTAGAACTGCAGCCAGTTGATGAACTGAACCCACAAGTAGTGCGTCTTCTCTTCAACTTTGATGACTCTTTCTCTGCCTTTGATGCTTGAGCTGACTTCTTGGTGGTTGCAACAAAGTTGTTGTACAGATCATTTTTACACTTCTGGTGGTACCTCAGTTTTCCTTCCTTTTGAGCCTCCTTCATACGTTCCACAACAGTAACATTTTCGACAGTTTCTGCTTGTTTCAATAAAGTTGAGTATCCCTTTGGAGTTGCCTGTATGAGCCTTTCAGCTGGTGTATCCGAGCGTGCACAGATGAAGCAATTGAGCACAGGTGGAGTAACGTCTTCATCCATATTGCTAGACTCCATGTCCTGCAAAGTAGAAAATGAGATATATTTAGAAATTATTTTTCCACAAAGGAGTGTCTGTGGTGAAATATAAATGTTAACAATCAACTCAGAATCATGAAAAACCCTTATTTGACCCCTCATAAGTTACTTAAGGGCCGATTAAAAAAAATAAAAATTCTCGAAAATAATTTTTCGGTACCCGAATTCAACAGCTTTTTTTCTGGGTTTCCCACGGGAGTTGACCTTCAACATTTTAACACATGTTATTACACACCTTTACAAACATATTGGTGAAGAAATTTTTTGGTAACAATTTAGTTAACAGATTTTCATATGTTTCCCTTACTAAGTAGTGGAGGGAGCTAAACTGTAGGGTTGTGTGGGATATATATATATATATATATCAAGTAATGAACGGCGGTTGGGAATTATATCCACGATATCCATTTTTCCGTTCTCCAACCTATAGCTTTGTCTTTAACAAAACTCAACGTTTCGGCCAGCAACCCAGCGTGCGCTGAGCCTCCACTAGCCTTCATCAAGATAAGTTCCCTTGTTCACCTCCTCCCAGATATACCTGGGGGGAGGGGTGGGCCTATTCTATCAAACAATCACAAAGCTGTGTTGCGAGACCTCGTGACCATAGACCCATGCTCGGCTTATGTTGCAAGTGTTTTGTGTGTGTTTGAGCGGTGTATTGTGTTTTGTTGTCCGTGTTGCCTGTGTCGGCTATGTCCCACTTTGTCTTTGTCCTCCTCCCAGCATCGGTGTCTCTCTGGTGTATTTATGCATGAGAGGTCCGTATGCCTGTGGTAACGCCACAGTCTCCTCTGTCAATGGTGCCCTCGTTTGGCCAGTGTGCCAGGCCTCCAGTATTCGCCTCCTGGCCCGGTTCGGGGATGCCGCCAGCACGTTCACATTGTCCCATAGAGGAATATGGCCCGCCTTTATTCCATGCTTGGCGATAGCCAAGGCCCGCCCGATGTCATCTGCCCCAGCACGGCTGTTAATGCAATCCAGGAGGGCATCAGTGGAATGTTTCCTTCCATCAAATTCACCTGTGAGGAAGAACAGGATGGGTCGCTTCCATTTTTGGACGTCTTGGTGAGGAGGAACCTCAATGGAAGCTTAAGTACCGCAGTGTATAGGAAACCCACCCAGACCGAGCGTTACCTCGATTTCACGTCTTGCCATCCACTGCACCATAAAAGAGCTGTGGTGAATACACTCGTAAAAAGGGCAAGGAATATACCGTCCACCTTGAAGGGCAAAAGGAGAGAGATCAAGCATCTCAAATGGGTATTGAAAGCCAATGGCTACCCAGACCACCTCTGCCCAAAAAATGAAATGGTACTGGCAGCTCCAAGAATCCAGGATGTGCCACAGGAACCACCTAAGGGCTTCTGCGTGCTACCATTTGTGCCACGGGTATCTCAAAGGATTGGCAGGATTTTGAGACCGGTCGGGTGAGGGTTAACTACCAACCTATATACACCTTGAGACGTGCACTGACCAAGGTCAAAGACAAAAGACTAAAGAATGATTGCACAGGTGTGGTATACACCATTCCATGTGACTGTGGTGGAGAATACATAGGCGAGACTGGAAGAACCTTAGGCCAGCGCATTAATGAACACCACAAGGCCTTTGAGTGTAATCACCCAGAAAGATCTGCTATCGCCAAGCATGGAATAAGGGCGGGCCATATTCCTCTATGGGACAATGTGAACGTGCTGGCGGCATCCTCGAACCGGGCCAGGAGACGAATACTGGAGGCCTGGCACACTGGCCAAACGAGGGCACCATTGACAGAGGAGACTGTGGCGTTACCACAGGCATACGGACCTCTCATGCATAAATACACCAGAGAGACACCGATGATGGGAGGAGGACAAAGACAAAGTGGGGACATAGCCGACACAGGCAACACGGACAACAAAACACAATACACCGCTCAAACACACACAAAACACTTGCAACATAAGCCGAGCATGGGTCTATGGTCACGAGGTCTCGCAACACAGCTTTGTGATTGGTTGATAGAATAGGCCCACCCCTCCCCCCAGGTATATCTGGGAGGAGGTGAACAAGGGAACTTCTCTTGATGAAGGCTAGTGGAGGCTCAGCATACGCTGGGTTGCTGGCGGAAACGTTGAGTTTTTTTAAAGACAAAGCTATAGGTTGGAGAACGGAAAAATAGATATCGCGGATATATATATATATATATATTGTTATGGATCCGGGGGACGGCACTCCCCTTAGCAAGGGGGGATTAATCCCCTTGTCCTGTTAAGCTGGCCGTCCGACCGGTCCTGGGGGTATGACGTCACGCCCGGTCAGGGCTGAATAGGGTAGTAGGCCAATCCTTCCTATGAACTAAGTACCAGCGCCTTCCGGTACGCGAGGAAATACTCCCGCCCGAGCCGCAGCGTAATAGATGGATTGCGCCGAGCGAAGCGAGCTGCGACACGGGCCGTTAACAAAAGACTAAACCCGATTGTAAGCGGTTCTTCCGAAATCGCGCCACAGGTACTCAATCGGGAAATCACTAAAGCGATTGGACGAGAAAGAAGCCAAAGAATAAGAAGGAACAGGGATTTATTAACTATTTACAAAACCAAAGAAACCAAAGGAGAAACGAAAGCAATATACAGAAGAAGAAGAAGACACAGCGCAAATCCTTAAACAAGCTTAATTATGGAACCCCAGACAACACAGACAGCACAAACTCACGTACACAAATGGGAATTGCAGGCAGGAAATGGCGGGAGGGATGAGGTCCAGGCAGACGATAGGGCAGGAAGGTCCGGGCAAAATGCATAGCAGAGAGGTCCCCTCCAGGTTCAGTGGCGAAAACCCGGTCGGCAGCGCTGTTTATGTTGCCGCTCTCTTGGCGATCCTAGCGCACCGACTCTCGCACCCCAACGATGCTCGTGTTCACAAAGGTGCTCGGTGCTCCTCTCTCATGAACCTCCTCCCACGTCTCTCGTGTGGGCCTTGCGCCAAGGGTTTTATATCCACGCCTTGGAACCCTCTCGAACCTACCAGACGTTTCTTGCCACGCCCTTGGAACCCTCTCGAACTCTCCAGATGTTTCTTGCCACGCCCTATCAAGCCATGCCCACTGAGCCCTGGTTGGTCGTTAAGGGCTCTCTGGCTCCACCTTTGATGACGAGGTGGTGCCACACCTGTGCTCTAATAATAATAATAATAATAATAATAATAATAATAATACATTTATTTTATATAGCGCTTTTAAAGAAGCCCAAAGGCGCTTTGACAGAGTACAAAAAACAAGTGCAAAAAGACAAAAATCAATAGGTAAATAATCAAAGCAAAAGGAAGGAGAAGGAGAGGCGATAGTCAGGGGTTATATGCTGTGGGTTAAATGTTGAATGCAGTGTTGAACAGGTGGGTCTTGAGTGATGTTTTGAATGTGGTGAGTGAGGAGGAGTCTCTGATGGTGTGAGGTAGTGAGTTCCAGAGGGTGGGAGCAGCGATGGAGAAGGCCCTGTCCCCCCAGGATCTGAATTTGGTCCGCATGGGGGGGGGGGGGGTCAGGAGGTTGGTACCAGCAGAGCGGAGGTTGCGGGTGGCAGTGTGTCTGGAGAGGAGGTCAGTCAGGTAGGATGGGGCCAGGTTATGGAGGGCTTTGTAGGTCAAGAGGAGGATTTTGTAATGGATTATCTGGGGGATGGGTAGCCAGTGAAGCTTGTAAAGGACGGGGGTGATGTGGTCACGGGTCCGGGAATGGGTGAGTAGACGGGCAGCGGAGTTCTGAATGTATTGGAGTTTATTGGTGATTATTGAGGGTGAACCAAAGAGGCTGTTGCAGTAGTCCAGACGGGAGGTGATGAAGGCGTGGATGAGGGTTTCTGCAGCCGTGGAGGAGAGGGATGGACGGAGACGGGCGATGTTTTTCAGGTGAAAGAAGGCTGTCTTTGTGATCTGTTTAGTGTATTTGTCAAAGGAGAGGGTTTGGTCAAAGATGATGCCAAGATTCCGGATGTGAGGGGAGGTGGATACTGGGAAACCGTCAATGTTGAGGGCAAACTTATGGGTGGATTTGGTGAGCGTTTTTGGGCCAATGATGATTATTTCAGATTTATCATAGTTAAGTTTGAGGAAGTTGATTTGAAGCCAGGATTTTATTTCAGTGATGCAGTTTGTCAGGATAGAGTGGGTGGCGGTGGAGATGGACTTGGTGGAGATGAAAAGCTGGATGTCATCGGCGAAGCAGTGGAATTGGAGACCATGACGGCGGATTAAGTGACCAGGGGGGGACAGGTACAGGATGAAGAGGAGGGGGCCAAGAACTGAACCTTGGGGGACACCTTGGGGGAGGGGAGCAGTGGGGGATTTGCAGTTATTGATGGAGATTAACTGGCGTCTGTCAGAGAGGTATGATTTGATCCAAGAGAGGTCAGTGCCGGTAATGTTAAAGGTGGTTTCAAGTCGGGTGAGGAGGATGGTGTGATTGATGGTGTCAAAGGCGGCGCTGAGGTCGAGGAGGATGAGAATGTTGAGGTTGCCGGCGTCAGAGGAGAGGAGAAGTTCGTTGGTGATTTTGAGGAGAGCAGTTTCAGTACTGTGGTTGGAGCGGAATCCGGATTTGAATGTTTCATACAGGTTATTGGCAGAGAGGTGATGTTTGAGTTGAGTGGCTACAGCGCGTTCCAAAACTTTTGCCAGAAAGGGTAGGTTGGAGATGGGTCTGAAGTTATTTAGGGTGTCAGGGTTGAGTCCAGGTTTTTTTCAGAATGGGGGTAACAGCAGCAATTTTGAGGGATGGTGGGACGATGCCTGTAGACAGGGAGGAGTTTATTGTTGCAGTGATAAGTGGAGAGAGAGCAGGAAGGGAGGCCTTGACAAAGCTGGAGGGAATGGGGTCCAGAGTGCAGGTGGCAGTTTTCATTCCGATGAGGAGTTCAGAGAGGTCAGTAGGGGAGACTGGGGAGAACTGAGACAGGGGTTGGCAGGATAAGGGGGGGGGGGGCAGGTGGTTTGAGGGGGAGCAGGTGCGGTGGTGGTTAAGCTGCTGTCGATGTTGTCAATTTTGCTTTGGAAGAATGAAAGGAAGGAGATGCAGTTGTCTACTGTGAATGACTGGGTGGTGGTGTTCAGGGGGCTGAGGAGTTTGTTTATTGTAGAGAAGAGTGCTTTTGGGTTTCCAGAGCCAGAGTGGATAATTTGAGAGTAGTAGGCGGAGCGGGCACGGGAGAGGGCATCTTTGTAGTGTTGTAGGTGGTCCTTGTAGGCTTGGGAGTGAATTGTGAGACCTGTTTTATTGCGGAGTCTTTCAAGTTGGCGAGCACGAGTTTTCATCAGGCGGAGTTCAGGGGTAAACCAGGGAGCAGAATGGGTGAAAGAAACTGTTTTGGTTTTTATAGGCACAAGCTGGTCAAGGCAGGAGGAGAGAGTGTGGTTGTAGTAGTCAGTGAGGTCAGAAGGGGTGTGGAGGTCAACGAAGGGAGAAGTGGACATTTTTTCAGAGAGGGTGGATGAGAATGAGGTAGGTGAAAGAGCGTTTAGCTTACGGAAGTTGATAGTGCGATAATGCCTAGGTGCTGGGGCGGGGATGTTGATGGTCTTAGTGATGGCTAAGTGGTCAGAGAGGGTGAGGTCGGAGGCAGAGAGATGGTGCAAAATTAATCCAGTAGAGCAGACAAGGTCCAGAATGTGCCCACGGTTATGGGTAGGAAAGTTGACATGTTGAGTGAGGTTAAAGCAGGTGAGTAAATCAGTGAAATCAGTGGTTATTGTGGAGTCAGTGGAGTCCATGTGGATATTGAAATCACCGAGGAGGATTGAGGGGGAGAGGGAACAGAGCTGGGTCAGAAAGTAGGAGAAGTCAGACAGGAATGATGGGTGTGGTTTGGGAGGTCGGTAGACGACAGCCATGACTGACTGTGTGTGACCAGAGAGTTTAAAAGCCAGGTGTTCAAATGATGGAGCAGATGAGATGGAGATGAGGCTGGTCTTGATGTCCCGTCGGTGAATTACGGCAATTCCACCACCTCGGCCCTCCGAGCGTGGTTTATTGATGTAAGAATATCCATTGGGTGTAGTGAGGTTGAGTGAGAAGTAGTCCAGTGGTTTTTGCCAGGTTTCAGTGAGACAGAGAAAGTCCAGTTTATTTTCCAGAATGTAGTCGTTCAGGATGAGGCTTTTGTTGTTGAGGGACCGCGACCGGGTATTGAACAGGGTGAGCTTGATGTTGCTTTGTACGGTGGGGATGAACTCAGGTGATTTAGCCAGGGTTTGCAGACAGGACGTGCGATCGTGTGCGTTGCTGTGACCAGGTGCGCTGGGACGATGAGTGGGAGTGCGCTGAGCCGACCAGTGTACGGGAATGAAGTGACCTGTTTGTAAGTAAACAAAATTACGACCGGAGCCTCTATGAATGTATCTGGGTCATCGCAGGAGTCCGTGGTATTTGATTGCAGAGATGCATGATGGGGTGGAGTGAGTATTGAGCAGAAGAAGCCTTGCGGCGGAGTACCTTAGAGCCATGCCAGGCAGGAGCGAAGGGAAGAGTAAGAGGCCAAGGTCAAGGCCAAGCTCTGGCGGCTCCTCCCCCCTTCTTCTCCGATCTTGGCCTCGTGGGCAATGGAGTTTTGGCACTGTAATGCCAACGAAAACCCTCCCATCCACTTTCTGAATAATCCTCTCCAAGAAGTTCTGTCACTCAAGCTTTTGAGTCTCACTATTTGCCATGATCTTTCCTGGGAAAACCACATTTCAAATCTGGCCTCCAAAGCCAGTCGCCGACTGGGCATCCTCCGTCGTGTGAAGTCCTTCCTTGACACACCTGAGCTCCTCACCACATACAAGGCTTTCATCCGCAGCTCTATGGAATACTGCTCTCCCCTCTGGTCTGGTGCTCCTGCCTCACACCTAGCCCGTCTTCACGCTGTTGAAACCAAAGCGTTCAGAATCATTGGAATCTCCCGCGATGAAGCTAACTCCAAGGGCCTTTCACTCACTCACCGCAGGCAGGTTGGTGGTCTTTCCGTCTTCTACAGACTCCTCTCTGGCCTTGCCCCCCCAGCCCTCTCTGGGCTCTGTCCCCCAAATATTCCTACAGGTCGCACAAGATCTGCCTGCAACCCTCTTATGGTTAAACTGCCAAAATCAAGACTTTCTGCTCACCTTCACTCCTTCATTCCTCTTTTCTCCCGCCTCTGGAACAAACTCCCTCACTCTCTTCAATCCCACTCTACCCTCCAGGTCTTTAAAACAGCTGTTCACCACCATCTCTTATCCTCCCCCATCCAAAACCTTGATCTTTTCTACCCCCGCTAATTTCGGTCCCCATGTGTTTTATACCTCTCCCCCCCCCCCCCCCCTCCCCTTCCCATGCCTCCTGCCCCCAAGCCCTCTCCCTCCCACACTTCTCCCTGCTCTCAAATGTTGTGGTTGTGTGCTTCCCCTTCTCTCCCCATCTTGGCTTCCGCTCCCTCATTTGTATATTTTGTTTGTCTGGTTGATTTGTTTGTGAAATAAATGTTAGCTCTTTCACGAGCCTCGATTCAGTATACAAAAAAAAACAAAAAAAAAAAAACCTGTTATTGGCAGCGAACGCTGCCTTACCGCTACTGCACTTGAAGAGCGGGAGACGATTGGGGAAAATTGAAAGGGGACTATCTTATTTGATTGATGCAACGTAGAGTCAACTATTGGAAACACAGCCTTACCTGGAACACATAATAATGACATAACTATTGAGATCCTAAAGTGTCCTACGTTTTGCTCGTGGACTAACTAAGGTGCAATCTTTAATTAACAGCCAATTAAGGGGACATGTACACAGGGGTCATTTATAAGGGAATTTTCGACTAAATTTACAAAGTGAAGGTTCTAAAAACCATAACTATATATATATATATATATATTGTTACGGTACGCGGTTAAGGATGTTGTTTGCCGAGCGAAGGGCTCCGCGACCGAACAGTTGTTCCCCGACTCACCCGATTCACCCAGACGTTGGCCGTATCGCGCCACCGCTATTCAATCGGGAAAAGACTAAGACGACGGATGTGAAGAAAAAGGAAGACGAAGGCAAAGAAAGGTTTGGAAATACGATTACTATTTATAACTATTTACAGGCTCAAAATAACCAAGGAGAAGGAAAGATAATAAAACAATATACAGAAGCTTTTAGAGACACAGGGAAAATACTAGCTTACCTAACAGGCTTAATTACTACCCAGGACAGAACAAACGAAGACACAGACTCACGCGGGGAATTGCAGAGTGGATTGGCTGGAAGGAGGTGTGTGGCTGGAGGGGGGAGGACGGCACGGAGCTGGCTGGAGCTTGATCCCGCACGGGACGTCGGGCTGGACCTTGACGGCCGCTGATGCCACCGAGCCTGTCGCGTGCGCGGGATCACGGGTCGGAGCTGCTTGGTGGAGCCGACGCGCTGGTGGGGGGTCTGGCGTGACGGGTTCTCTCCTCTCTCTTTCTTGGTCCAACCACTCTTTCTCCACCGACAACTCAACGCAACCACTCAACGCAACCACTGACCACCCCTGACGACCAACTCAGCTCTTGTCATGGACCTCTCTACGCAGCTCTGCTCTGACGACCCAGCTCTTTCCTTTGTACCTCACCACGCAGCTCAGCTCAGCCTTTCAGCTCATCTCTTGGACTCATCTGCTTGTCTCTCCTTGGGGAACGCCCCGCGGCGGGTTATATAGGCTCCGCCCCTCAACCTTTGCGAACCTCCCCCAAACGCTCTTCCTCCGCCCTCTCCAACCAAACCCCTCGTGCTCGGTTGGTTGTTCGGGGCTGGCTCACTACTCCCCTCTATGACGAGGTGGAGACACGCCCTTCTCCTCCGACCCTGCCTCGTGGTCAATGGCGGCAATTGGAGGGGATGTAATTGGCAATGGCAATTGAGGCCTGGCAATGACGAAAGGGGGAATGGAGGTTTTGGGAATGGGAATGAAGGGAATCTACTCTTATTTCACTCGGTGCAATGGAGTGTCATTCTAATGGAAGACAAGGCCTTACTCGAAAACACATAATATAAGCTACTGAACAAGGGTTTTATCGGGTCCTGCAATGTGGTGTTTCATGGAATAACTACCGAGACGCCCTTTGACCTTTACACTACGGAGGTATTTACAAGGATCATGACATTTACAAAGGGTGACCTTTACAACAATTTACACTACAACAACAAAAAAAAAAAACATTCTCATATCCACAACAATATATATATATATATATATATATATATATATATATATATATATATATATATATATATATATACACACAGTCACGTGAAAAACTAAGTACACCCCATGTAAAGTTTTGACTTTTTCAACATACAGCTATTTGATCTTCATTTCAACAATATTGATAGATAAAGGTGATATAATAGAACAAATATCATGAAACATTTACATTTTGTAGTCCATTGTATAATTTAAATAAACATAAATGCAAATTTCGCATGTGGAAAAAGTAAGTACACCCCTAAATTTATCACTATTTCAAATACCTAAAATTAGAATCAGGTGCACCAGTTGAGGTGCAAATGATTAGAACATCGTTAGAGAGGATCTTGGAGGAACCTGTCTTATTTAAACCTCAGACATTTAGTTTGGTTTGCTCTTTGTTGTTGAAGTGTGCGGCGTCACCATGCCTAGATCAAAAGAGCTCTCTGAGGCCTACAGAAAGAAGGTTATAGATGCCTGCGAGTCTGGGAAGGGATTTAAAAAGATCTCCAAACAATTTGAAATCAATCATTCGACTGTCCGGAAGATCATCTACAAGTGGAGAAGATTCCAAACAACTGCCAACTTGTTCAGGCCAGGCCGCCCCAGCAAGTTCAGCCCGAGAGCAGACCGCAAGATGCTGAAAGAAGTCTCTAAGAACCCCAGAATGTCATCACGGGACCTACAGGTAGCTCTTGCCACTGTTGACGTCAAAGTGCACGAGTCGACCATTAGAAAGAGGCTGCACAAATTTGATCTACATGGGAGGTATGCCAGGAGGAAAACTTTGCTGTCCAGAAAGAACATCAGGGCAAGACTAAAGTTTGCCAATGAACACCGCGGCAAAGACCAGCACTTCTGGAACAATGTGATCTGGACAGATGAGTCAAAGGTAGAGCTATTTGGCCACAGTACCAGAAGACATGTTTGGCGAAAACCAAAGACAGCATTTGACTACAAGAACCTGATACCAACTGTAAAGCATGGTGGTGGAAATATTATGGTTTGGGGCAGCTTTGCTGCATCAGGGCCTGGGCATCTCACCATCATAGAATCCACTATGAATTCTTCATTGTACCAGAGGGTGCTTGAGGATAATGTGAGGCCATCTGTCGGAAAGCTGAAGCTCAACCGAAGGTGGACCTTGCAACATGACAATGACCCTAAACATACCAGTAAATCCACCAAGGAATGGCTGAAAAGAAAGAAATGGAGGGTTCTGGAATGGCCAAGTCCAAGCCCGGATCTAAATCCCATCGAGATGTTGTGGGGGGATTTGAAATGAGCTGTGTATGCAAGAAACCCCTCAAACATCGCACAGCTGAAAGAATTCTGCATTGAGGAGTGGGCAAAAATTTCTCCCAGTCGATGTCAGAGACTGGTAGACAGTTATAAGAAACGCCTACTTGAGGTTGTTTCTGCCAAAGGGGGCAATACCACCTATTAGAGCCAAGGGTGTACTTACTTTTTCCACATGCGAAATTTGCATTTATGTTTATTTAAATTATACAATAGACTTCAAAATGTAAATGTTTAATGATATTTGTTATATTATATCACCTTTATCTATCAATATTGTTGAAATGAAGATCAAATAGCTGTATATGTTGAAATATGTTGAAAAAGTCAAAACTTTACATGGGGTGTACTTACTTTTTCAGGTGACTGTATATATATATAATCGAGTGACCCAGAAACCCTGGGCACATTTTGAAGAACGATACCAGCAACAAACAACCAAGTTTAATATTGTTCTTTGGTGCAAAACAAAACATGATTACTCGTTAAACATTCTCATCAGTCTAATATACAGTGCATTCAGAAAGTATTCAGACCCCTTCACTTTTTTCACATTTTGTTATGTTGCAGTCTTATGCTGAAATCGTTTAAATTCATTTTTTCCCTCATCAATCTCCACCCAATACCCCATAATGACAAAGAGAAAACAGGATTTTTGAAAGTTTTGCAAATTTATTGAAAAGAAAAAACTGAAATATCACATTGACGTAAGTATTCATACCCTTCGCTATGACACTTGAAATTTAGCTCAGGTGCCTCCCATTTCTCTTGATCATCTTTGAGATGTTTCGACACCTTGATTGGAGTCCACCTGTGGTAAATTCAATTGATTGGACATTATTTGGAAAGGCACACACCCGTCTATATACGGTCTCACAGCTGACAATGCATATCAGAGCAAAAACCAAGCCATGAGGTCGAAGGAACTGCCTGCAGAGCTCAGAGACAGGATTGTGTTGAGGCACAGATCTGGGGGAGCCTACAAAAAAAATTCTGCTGCATTGAAGGTTCCCAAGAGCACAGTGGCCTCAGTAGTTCTTAAATGGAAGAAGTTTGGAACAACCAGGACTCTTCCTATAGCTGGCTGCCCGGCCAAACTGAGCAATCGGAGGAGAAGGGCCTTGGTAAGAGAGGTGATCAAGAACCCGATGGTCACTCTGGCTGAGCTCCAGAGATCCTGTGTGGAGATGGGAGAAACTTCAAGAAGGACAACCATCACTGCAACACTCCACCGATCTGGGCTTTATGGCAGAGTGGCCAGACGGAAGCCTCTCCTCAGTGAAAGACACATGAAAGCTCGCTTGGAGTTTGCAAAAAAGCACCTAAAGGACTCTCAGACTGTCAGAAACAAGATTCTGTGGTCTGATGAAACCAAGATTTAACTGTTTGGCCTCAATTCTAAGCGTCATGTCTGGAGGAAACCAGGCACCGCTCATCACCTGCCCAATACCATCCCAACGGTGAAGCATGGTGGTGGCAGCATCATGCTGTGGGGGTGTTTTTCAGCAGCAGGGATTGGGGGACTGGTCAGGGTTGAGGGAACAATGAACAGAGCAAAGTACAGAGATATCCTTGATGAAAACCTGAAACAGAGAGCTCGGGACCTCAGACTGGGCCGAAGGTTCACCTTCCAACAGGACAATGACCCTAAGCACACAGCCAAGACAACGCAGGAGTGGCTTCGGGACAACTCTGTGAAGGTCCTTGAATGGCCCAGCCAGAGCCCTGACTTGAACCCAATCGAACATCTCTGGAGAGACCTGAAAATGGCTGTCCAACGACGGTCCCCATCCAACCTGACAGAGCTTGAGAGGATCTGCAGAGAAGAATGGCAGAAAATCCCCAAATCCAGGTGTGCAACGCTTGTCGCGTCATACCCAAGAAGACTCGAGGCTGTAATCACTGCCAAAGGTGCTTCAACTAAGTACTGAGTTGAGGGTCTGAATACTTATGTCGATGTGATATTTCAGTTTATTCTTTTTAATAAATTTGCAAAACTTTCTAAAATCCTGTTTTCTCTTTGTCATTATGGGGTATTGAGTGTAGATTGATGAGGGAAAAAATGAATTTAAACAATTTCAGCATAAGGCTGCAACATAACAAAATGTGAAAAAAGGGAAGGGGTCTAAATACTTTCTGAATGCACTGTATATGAAACAGATCAGTTCAATTGTGCAAACTGCTTTCCTTCATTGTCAATGCACAGCTGCAGCCGTGACAAAATACTCTGAGACACAGTTCTGCACGTTTCAGTCGTTAAGGCAGCAGTCTCATTACGGATGAATCGTTTCAAGTCACTAAGGGTCGTAGGATTCCTCACATACACTTTGTGTTTGAGGAAACCCCAAAGGATGAAATCACAGGGTGTTGTTAAATCACAAGACCGCGGCGGCCATTCAACCAGACCTCGACGGCCAATCCATTTGTCTGTAACGTTCAAATCAATGGCCTGGCGTACACTGGCAGCATAATGAGCAGGCGCACCATCATGCATGAACAACATTTGGCCATCATTGAGTGGAAATACATGCTGCTCCAACATTCGAAGGTAATTTGCAGCATTCACATTTTATTCGAAAAATATTGGTACAACAATGCCTCCAGAAGAAATGCCTGCCCAGACGGACACACTTGCTCAATACTGGACGTTGTGCTCAACAGTAAATCGTGGGTTGTCTGCAGCCCATATCACGCTGTTATGACGATTCACAGAACCAGATAAAGTAAACTTGGATTAATCTGACCACAAGATCCTGTTCTGCAAATCGTTGTCCATATCCATTAACCCAAGCAATGTCTCACATGCCTCAATGCACCTGTCAAAACCATCCTCAGATAGTTAGTGAATTAATCTGGCTACGTATGGTTTCGCATTAAGGTATTTGAGTATTATTTGAACCAATGATCGGCTTATGTTGGTGACGTTTGATAAACGACGAGTTGATCCTTGGCACAGGATCTTTGAGAGTGAACTACGAGATTGTCGAGGCCTGGTACTCTGATTAAAAACTCCATCAACCCGACACATCGACCGTACCCACATACAAAGCACTACGCAATCAATTACAACGTCAAAAACGGCAGTCATTTGAATGCAGGGAAGTCCTGTGATTGGCAAGGACTTGGAGCAATCCATGACCTGAACTCAATGGTTAACACAACACGCAATGCCTCTGAGGAAGAGAACTAATTTGTTCTCGAAACGTCAGACCATTGATAAAGATTTTAAAATTATATTCACTGCTCAGTGTGCTATCTTTTCAATATATACATGTATATGTATATATATACAGTCACGTGAAAAAGTAAGTACACCCCATGTAAAGTTTTGACTTTTTCAACATATTTCAACATACAGCTATTTGATCTTCATTTCAACAATACTGATAAATAACGGTGATATAATATAACAAATATCATGAAACATTTACATTTTGTAGTCCATTGTATAATTTAAATAAACATAAATGCAAATTTCGCATGTGGAAAAAGTAAGTGCACCCTTGGCTCTAATAGGTGGTATTGCCCCCTTTGGCAGAAACAACCGCAAGTAGGCGTTTCTTATAACTGTCTACCAGTCTCTGACATCGACTGTGAGAAATTTTTGCCCACTCCTCCAATGCAGAATTCTTTCAGCTGTGCGATGTTTGAGGGGTTTCTTGCATGCACAGCTCGTTTCAAATCACCCCACAGCATCTCCATGAGATTTAGATCCGGGCTTTGACTTAGCCATTCCAGAACCCTCCATTTCTTTCTTTTAAGCCATTCCTTGGTGGATTTACTGGTATGTTTCGGGTCATTGTCATGTTGCAAGGTCCACCTTCGGTTGAGCTTCAACTTTCCGACAGATGGCCTCACATTATCCTCAAGCACCCTCTGGTACAATGAAGACTTCATAGTGGATTCCATGATGGTGAGCCCTCCAGGCCCTGATGCAGCAAAGCTGCCCCAAACCATAATATTTCCACCACCATGCTTTACAGTTGGTATCAAGTTCTTGTAATCAAATGCTGTCTTTGGTTTTCGCCAAACATGTCTTCTGGTACTGTGGCCAAATAGCTCTACCTTTGACTCATCTGTCCAGAGCACATTGTTCCAGAAGTGCTGGTCTTTGCCGAGGTGTTCATTGGCATACTTTAGTCTTGCCCTGATGTTCTTTCTGGACAGCAAAGGTTTCCTCCTGGCACACCTCCCTCGTAAATCAAATTTGTGCAGCCTCTTTCTAATGGTAGACTCGTGCACTTTGACATCAACAGTGGCAAGAGCTACCTGTAGGTCCCGTGATGACATTCTGGGGTTATTAAAGACTTCTTTCAGCATCTTGCGATCTGTTCTCAGGCTGAACTTGCTGGGGCGGTCTGGCCTGAACAAGTTGGCAGTTGTTTGGAATCTTCTCCACTTGTAGATGATCTTCCGGATAGTCGAATGATTGATTTCAAATTGTTTGGAGATCTTTTTAAATCCTTTCTCAGACTCGTAGGCATCTATAACCTTCTTTCTGAAGGCCTCAGAGAGCTCTTTTGATCTAGGCATGGTGACGACGCACACTTCAACAACAAAGAGCAAACCAAACTAAATGTCTGAGGTCTAAATAAGACAGGTTCCTCCAAGATCCTCTCTAACAATGTTCTAATCATTTGCACCTGAGCTGGTACACCTGATTCTAATTTTAGGTATTTGAAGTAGTGATAAATGTAAGGGTGTACTTACTTTTTCCACATGCAAAATTTGCATTTATGTTTATTTAAATTATACAATGGACTACAAAATGTAAATGTTTTATGATATTTGTTATATTATATCACCTTTATCAATCAATATTGTTGAAATGAAGATCAAATAGCTGTATGTTGAAAAACTCAGAATTTTACATGGGGCGTACTTACTTTTTCACACGACTGTATATATATATACAGTATATATATATATATATATATATATATATATATATATATATATATATATATATATATATATATATATATATATATATATATATATATATATATATATATATATATATATACACATATATATATACACATATATATATATACATATACATATATATACATATACATACATATATATACATATATATATATATATATATATATATACATACAGTATATATATTGTTGCGGATATGGGATTTGGCCTCCATCCATATCCGCTTGTAAATATTCCCCTATTTCCCCAATACTCCCCAACTATCCCCAATCCCCCATTCCCTAGTCCCATTTTCTGTAAACAACACTCTGTAGAACCGACCTTCCCCTTTTTCCCCCATTAAATGTCGTGCCCAGGTTCACCGCATCTCACGTAGACAACTATAGGACATCTTGCTAGTTATTCTTAGTCTATGTCAGTTAAGGACTCGTTTCCATTAATTCTGACTCTTCGTTGCACCAGAATGTGATTGTATGGCACCAGTAGTGAGTTTAGGACCTCCCAATACCTCCCCGCATCTCTTCCTCATGGAACTACAACAACAACAACAACTACAACAACAGCGGGGGCGGCGCGGCGGCGGCGCGGGGAGTGTGCGTCCTCACTCCGGCTTGGTTAGCCGCCATTGCCCATGTGCTCCGACGGGGTTACCACACAGGGGCTGACTGTCAGCTCCTCGTCAAGGGCGGAGCCCGGTAACCCCCCCGCACCCAATAAGAAGCGGCGGACCGATTCCATCTGGGGCGGAGCTAACGAGCCGAGGGCGTGTCACTCCCCGCTGGATATACACAGCCACTTACCGGAGGTGACGTCAGATGCGCCTCAGCTTGAAGAGAAACAGACGCCACCTCCAGCGCGACGATACCTACCCGCATCTCTGGACCGGACCGAGTCAATTCTGCCCCTGAGCCAAGGTGCACCTTGAGCCATCGATTCTGCCCTTCCTTGCCATCAATCCCTGTGTGAGTCAGTCTTGTCCCGTTTGTCTGTGGTCTGTCGGGTATAAGATAAGACCGTGTATAAGTGCCCACCTTTCTGTGCTGTACCTCTTGTCCGTGTAATCTAAACATTCTGCAAACCCATATTATAACCTCCTCCGGAGGTCTTGAGAACTGTACCCCTGGTGTCGTGTCATTTAACCCAGCCGTTGTGTCCTTTCCTTCATTGATCTAGCGTAGCGCGATTCGGCCAACGTTCGAGTATAATCGGGTAACTCGTGCGAACACGGCGGCCATTCCGCTCGGCCCACCATAACATCAAAGTCGTGTCCGTAACAATATATATATATATATATATATATATATATATATATATATATATACAGTGGTACCTCGGCTTACGAGTGCCCCAACGTACGAGTTTTTCGGGATATGAGCCGTCGCTCGGGCGGTTTGTTGCTTTGGGATACGAGCCGAGATCCGATGTACGAGCTCAAAAAATTTATTTTTTTGAATTTTCCGGTTGTGGCTTCCGGTTCCGGTCACGTGGTTATCTTGCCGTGAAAGCATCTCTGCTTGGATATAAAACACGCAATCGTCGAAATACATGAGCGAGGAATCTCCTTGCTCCAGCCGGTGACGTCATCGGCGGGGATCCCCGCCTCCAGAGTGGCTGGTCACGTGACCGCCAAAGCGTGTCGCGCGTGCGGGTATAATGAGCTACACCTGTGGATCACGTGACCACGGAAGCACGCCTCGCTTGAGAGGCATGGCTTTCGGTTTGCGTTTTGCTTTATAAGGCGCGATAAATGGGCTTTTGAGTGTTAGCGGTTCATGGCGTTGACGGTTCATGACGGTTCATGACGGTTCATGACGGTTCATGGCGTTGACGGTCAAAAACCCATTACATCAATTTTACCAGGCACTGTACAGTAAGTACAGTGGACACCAAATGCACGGTGGAAGGCTAGAAGTAGAAGATCGTCCAAGACAAGTGAGAATAAGCCATACTTTGGAGATGACGTCATTCGCTGGTCCGATAACCAAAGATGTGGTATAAAAAACCAGGTGAGCTAACAATGCAGCAATGAAGGAATTCGGCCAAGGCACCGGCACACAACGACCTACCTACATCGAAAGACTCAATGCCAATGGTGACAGAAGCCAAGACGGCCGGCTTAAACACCGCCGAAAGACCACGGTGTACCAACTTACGATGCAGAACATCTTGCACTTAATATGATGACAACAGGTGCCATCCTCTGACGTACCATTACAGGTACAGGTACAGTACACGTGAGCACAGAGCAAAAGTTCACTGAAACCGAGATTAAGAAAAAAGAAAAAACACCTCGTGGTCCGTGCTCGATATCCGAGTTTCAATCTTTTCAAACACATGATGCTCTCGGTCACGGTATCTCCTGCGAGCTGCTTCTCCTTCAACCACACAAACAACAACTTCTCCATATCTTCATGGATAGAGGTCCGGAGCTTTGAAATAATCGTAACGCCCTTGGCTGGCGTTATAGCCTTTATGGACTCCTTCTGCTTCAAAATCGTACATATCGTAGAAGGAGTACGATCGTACTGCCTCGCCAAGTCGACAACACGCACACCTCACCTGGCATGCTCTTCTCCTCTGCTTAATAAAACCAGTTTATTTCTTTACATTCTCTTGTATTATGTACAGTATATACGAGGTCGTGCTTGTTTATACATTATTTGTTATTTATAAAGTACATTTTTGTTATTTAAAAGCACCTAACAAAAAAAATTGGTGTTTTTTTTTTGAGGCTGGAACGGATTAATAGCATTTCAATGCATTTGAATGGGAAAATTTGCTTTGACTTACGAGCGATTTGGCTTACGAGCTCCGTCACGGAACGGATTAAACTCGTAAGCCGAGGTACCACTGTATATATATATATATATATATATATATATATATATATATATATATATATATATATATATATATATATATACATACATATATATACATACATATATATGTATATATATTGTGGATATGAGGATTGTGTTTTTTTATTGTTTTATTGTGGACCCTCCTTCCTCCAGTTGTTGTGTATAAAGGTCAAAGGGCGTCCCGTAGTTATGTCATATACAATCACGTTTAGCCAATCATAGATTCCCTGCTTGTTGGTAGTTATTTCCTTATTCTATGTAGGTTAAGGCTGTGTCTTCCATTAATTGACACTCCATTGCACCGAATTCAAATAGATAGATCCCCTTTTATTCCCAAAGCCCCATTCCCAAAGCCTCGATTGCCAACTGCATTCGCCGCAGCTGCTGGGCGGTTTTCACCGCGACTCCATTAGCCACGAGGTGGGCTCGGAGAAGAAGAGGGAGGAGCCGCCGAATCCAGGGCGTGGCCCGCCGATCGTCATCAAGGGTGGAGCCAGAGAGCCCGTGCCCACCAATCAGGGCCGAGGCGACCTCACCGATGGGCGTGTCCTGGAGGCCGGCGGCTTGATCGCCCGAGGGCGATATAAGCGCGCGTGGAAGCCTAGGAGTTGCGCAAGGAGTCGAAGGTGGTTGCGTTTGAGAGAGGAGTCCAAGGTGGTTGCGTTTGAGAGAGGAGTCCAAGGTGGTTGCGTTTGAGAGAAGAGTCCAGACGAGCTTGGTAAAGGCAGAGGAAGGGATCCCCACGGAGAGTTGCGCCCGTTAAGAAGTTGGCTCCACCAGAAGTTGGCTCCACAAGCAGTTTTGGCTCCACCAGCAGCGTTGACTCCACCAGGCAGCTTCGACCCGTTACCCAGCGGGAGCCAGATTGCGGTGGCATCGGTGGCCGTCGAGGTCCAGCCCGACGTCCCGTGCGGGATCAAGCCCGAACCATCTGCCCCAGTTGAACCTTCCCATTCCTCCTTCCAATCATTCCTGCCTGCAAATTCCCCATTCGTGTGAGTCCGTCTTTGTTTGTTCTGTCTTGGGGTATAAGTTAAGCCTGTGTAGATAAGCTAGCATTTCACTGTGTCTCCTTGATTCCTTCTGTCATTATTTTATTATCTTTCCTTCTTCCTTGGTTTCTTTTGGTCCTGTAAATAGTAATAAATAATAGTCGTAGTTCAAACCTTTTTGCCTTCGTCTTCCTCTTCTTCACATCCGTGTCGTCTTTGTCTTTTCCCTCATTGAATATCTGTGGCACGATTTGGCCAACGTTTCAGGATCGGGTCTAGTCTTGGTAACAGTTCGTGCTGCGGTTGCTAAACACCGCTCGGCAATCAAGTAACATCTTATCCGCGGTACGAACGGGGCTGTGCACCGGCCTTTCCGGAGGCCTTGGTGCAGCTTCAGGGACCACGTCGGTCAGCAATAATCGAGGGGACTAATCCCCCCTCAAAGGGGAACCATAGGCCGACGTTGGGTTCCGTAACAATATATATAGATATATGTATATAGATATATGTATATGTATACGTATGCATATACATATATCATTCAAGCCCAACCCCTGTACGACGCCACATTATCACGTGCCTCGTGGTACTGCTGGCGCACAAAACTGGCTCGGGTAAATGAGCGACAGAGGCATGGTTTACTTTGTGAAAGGCCGGGCATAAGATGTGAAAAATATTCCTGCAATGGAAAAAACTGATAGATGTGACAGAGGTAAAAACACATTATTTTCGCAAAAGGTGGTGTTAAAATTTACCTCGGCTACTGAACAGCAAAACAAAGACCTCGACCTTCTTCAACTTGCCTGAAGATGTTTGTTTCTTCCCTTTTCTGCAGAAGCTCCTCATCAGCTTGAGATAGCTTCACCTCATTTCGTTGGCGCATCTGCTCCTCCTCAACAAGCTTCCTATGCAAAGTCCAAAAGAAAGAATGACAAAACAAAGACAACAAGTCGTACAAAGTCATAGAGCTTTTTGTTTCATTCATTTTGCCGTTTGATAACCAAATAGCTTGAACTACGAATCAAAGTGAAAACATGATGTTATTTGCCATTTTTCAAATAAAGCAATGATTCCATAATATCTATACCAGGACACAGCAGAGATTTTCTTAATCACCATGGCCCTGGTTGCATAAAGCATCATTAGGGAAATTTGAGGATTTCCTTAACTTACTCCTTAATGACATCCTTAAGTTGAGGATGATTGCATATACGAATATCCTGAAGTTTTTCCCTAAATCCTTCCTTAAAGTTAAGGAAGCCCCACACTCTACCCCCCCCCCCCTCCTCCTCCTCCTCCTCCTCTCAGCGGCTCTTCTTCACCAATTAGAAGTAAGTTTTCAAAAGTCACCTGGGTATTGTACATTGTAAGAAAGGTCATGATTCATTATTTGGGGTTGACGTCAGTTTAAACTCATTTGCATACATGTATGTATTGAGCATGAAAGTGGCTCAACGTGATTTTTGGGTTAAGGAAAGATTTACCGAAAGGTTTGCCTTCGCTAAAGATTTCCTTAAGTGCTATTGCAGAAACATCACTTAGCAAATCCTCAGCTAAGGATTTCCTTATGGTTAAGGAAATCCTTGGGAGCCATTGCTAAGTCAGGCAACCAATCAGATTAGAGATAGGATGCTCGTCCAAAAGTAAGAACACGTAATGAACACATGATTTTAAATGACGTTTGTTATATTGCTACATACACGCTTGTTATATGTTGCACGGGGAACACGTGATTTTAAATGACGCTTGTTATATTGCTACATACATGCTTGTTGTATGTTGCATGTGGAACACGTGATTTTAAATGACGCTTGTTATATTGCTACATACATGCTTGATATATGTTACATGGGGAACACGTGATTTTAAATGTCGCTTGTTATGTTATATGTTGCATGGGGCACACGTGATTTTAAATAATAATAATAATAATAATGCATTTATTTTATATAGCGCTTTTCAGGAAGCCCAAAGACGCTTTGACAGAGTGCAAAACATAATGCATAGCAAAACATAAAAACAATTGCAAAAAAAGAAGAATCAATAGGGAAATATTCAAAGCACAAAGGAGGGAGAAGGAGAGGAGATAGTCAGGGGTTAGATGCTGTGGGTTAAATATTGAATGCAGTGTTGAACAGGTGGGTCTTGAGTGATGTTTTGAATGTGGTGAATGAGGAGGAGTCTCTGATGGTGTGAGGTAGCGAGTTCCAGAGGGTGGGAGCAGCGATGGAGAAGACCCTGTCCCCCCAGGATCTAAATTTGGTCCGGATGGGGGGGGGGGTCAGGAGGTTGGTACCAGCAGAGCGGAGGTTGCGGGTGGGAGTGTGTCTGGAGAGGAGGTCAGCCAGGTAGGATGGGGCCAGGTTATGGAGGGCTTTGTAGGTCAAGAGGAGGATTTTGTACTGGATTCTCTGGGAGATGGGGAGCCAGTGAAGCTTGTAAAGGACGGGGGTGATGTGGTCACGGGTCCGGGAATGGGTGAGTAGACGGGCAGCGGAGTTCTGAATGTATTGGAGTTTATTGGTGATTGTTGAGGGTGAACCATAAAGGAGGCTATTGCAGTAGTCCAGACGGGAAGTGATGAAGGCGTGGATGAGGGTTTCTACAGCCACGGAGGAGAGGGATGGACGGAGACGGGCGATGTTTTTCAGGTGAAAGCAGGCTGTCTTTGTGATCTGTTTAGTGTATTTGTTGAAGGTGAGGGTTTGGTCAAAGATGATGCCAAGATTCCGGATGTGAGGGGAGGTGGATACTGGGAAACCGTCGATGTTGAGGGCAAAGTTATGGGTGGTCTTGGTGAGCGTTTTTGGGCCAATGATGATTATTTCAGATTTATAACAGTTAAGTTTGAGGAAGTTGATTTGAAGCCAGGATTTTATTTCAGTGATGCGGTTTGTCAGGATAGAGTGGGTGGCGGTGGAGATGGACTTGGTGGAGATGAAAAGCTGGATGTCATCGGCGAAGCAGTGGAATTGGAGACCATGACGGCAGATTAAGTGACCGAGGGGGGACAGGTAAAGGATGAAGAGGAGGGGGCCAAGAACTGAACCTTGGGGGACACCTTGGGGGAGGGGAGCAGTGGGGGATTTGCAGTTATTGATGGAGATGAACTGACGTCTGTCAGAGAGGTATGATTTAATCCAAGAGAGAGCAGTGCCGGTAATGTTAAAGGTGGTTTCAAGTCGGGTGAGGAGGATGGTGTGATCGATGGTGTCAAAGGCGGCGCTGAGGTCGAGGAGGATGAGAATGTTGAGGTTGCCAGCGTCAGAGGAGAGGAGAAGGTCGTTGGTGATTTTGAGGAGAGCAGTTTCAGTACTGTGGTTGGAGCGGAATCCGGATTGGAATGTTTCATACAGGTTATTGGCAGAGAGGTGATGTTTGAGTTGAGTGGCTACAGCGCGTTCCAAAACCTTTGACAGAAAGGGTAGGTTGGAGATGGGTCTGAAGTTATTTAGGGTGTCAGGGTTTAGTCCAGGTTTTTTCAGAATGGGGGTAACAGCAGCAATTTTGAGGGATGGTGGGACGATGCCTGTAGACAGGGAGGAGTTTATTGTTGCAATGATAAGTGGAGAGAGAGCAGGAAGGGAGGCCTTGACAAAGCTGGAGGGGATGGGGTCAAGAGTGCAGGTGGCAGTTTTCATTCCGATGAGGAGTTCAGAGAGGTCAGTAGGGGAGACTGGGGAGAATTGAGACAGGGGATGGCAGGATAAGGGGGGGCAGGTGGTTTGAGGGGGAGCGGGTGCGGCGGTGGTCAAGCTGTTGTAGATGTTTTCAATTTTGCGTTGGAAGAATGAAAGGAAGGAGATGCAGTTGTCTATTGTGAATGACTGGGTGGTGGTGTTCAGGGGGCTGAGGAGTTTGTTTATTGTAGAGAAGAGTGCTTTTGGGTTTCCGGAGCCAGAGTGGATAATTTGAGAGTAGTAGGCGGAGCGGGCGTGGGAGAGGGCATCTTTATAGTGTTGTATGTGGTCCTTGTAGGCCTGGGAGTGAACTGTGAGACCTGTTTTATTGCGGAGTCTTTCAAGTTGGCGAGCACGAGTTTTCATCAGGCGGAGTTCAGGGGTAAACCAGGGAGCAGAATGGGTGAAAGAAACTGTTTTGGTTTTTATAGGTGCAAGTTGGTCAAGGCAGGAGGAGAGAGTGTGGTTGTAGTAGTCAGTGAGGTCAGAAGGGGTGTGGAGGTCAACGAAGGGAGAAGTGGACATTTTTTCAGAGAGGGTCGATGAGAATGAGGTAGGTGAAAGAGCGTTTAGCTTACGGAAGTTGATAGTGCGATAATGCCTTGGTGCTGGGGTGGGGATGTTGATGGTCAGAGTGATGGCTAGGTGGTCAGAGAGAGTGAGGTCGGAGCCAGAGAGATGGTGCAAAATTAGTCCAGTAGAGCAGACAAGGTCCAAAATGTGACCACGGTTATGGGTAGGAAAGTTGACATGTTGAGTGAGGTTAAAGCAGGTGAGTAAATCAGTGAAGTCAGTGGTTAGCGTGGAGTCAGTGGAGTCCATGTGGATATTGAAATCACCAAGGAGGAGGATTGAGGGGGAGAGGGAACATAGCTGGGTCAGAAAGTAGGAGAAGTCAGACAGGAATGATGGGTGTGGTTTGGGAGGGCGGTAGACAACAGCCATGACTGACTGTGTGTGACCAGAGAGTTTAAAAGCCAGGTGTTCGAATGATGGAGCAGAGGAGATGGAGATGAGGTTGGTCTTGATTTCTTGTCGGTGAATAACGGCAATTCCACCACCTCGGCCCTCCGAGCGTGGTTTATTGATGTAAGAATATCCATTGGGTGTGGTGAGGTTGAGCGTGTAGTAGTCCAGAGGTTGTTGCCAGGTCTCAGTGAGACAGAGAAAGTCCAGTTTATTTTCCAGGATGTAGTCGTTCAGGATGAGGCATTTGTTGTTGAGGGACCGGGTATTGAACAGGGTGAGCTTGATGTTGTTTTGTACGGCGGGTATGAATCCAGGTGATTTGGCCAGGGTTCGCAGACAGGAGGTGCGATTTTGTGCGTTGTTGTGACCAGGTGTGTTGGGACGATGAGTGGGAGTGCGCTGAGCCGACCAGAGGATGGGGATGGAGTGACCTGATTGTAAATAAACAAACTTATGACCGGAGCCACGGTGAATGTACCTGGGTCGACGCAGGAGTCCATCCGATTTGATTGCAGAGATGCATGATGGGGTGACGCTTGTTATATGTTGCATGTGGAACACGTAATTTTAAATGACGCTTGCTGTATGTATGTTGCATGTGGAACATGTGATTTTAAATGACGCTTGTTATATGTTGCATGGGGAACTCGTGCTTGCGGATGAACGAGGAATAAAATTATTCTTGTATAAAATTCATTCGATTCAGGTCTCCTTGTGCATTTTGTTGTAAATGTGTTAATGTGTGCAGTAAATGTTTGGAAAATTTCCGAGAATGGTGGAAGTGTGAAATAAAATATGAAAGATATTTTAAAAAGTAAAAAATAAAAATAAAAAAAAGTCAAATGCGAGTGTGAAACTACAAGCATACAAGCAAAATATTCAGGATGTCATGAAAGAGTGAACATGTTATCCAAGTCACTGTGCCGCCGCTCAGAGTGTGCTTCACAATGTACAATCATAACTCAATTATGGAATTATCGTTATATCAGTCTCTGGCGTCGCGCTGCGATAATCGTCCTCTTCATGACCAATTTCCATGAAGAGCGCCATTTGGAAACTCAAAGGTTCGTGGATAAGGACCTTAAGGAGTATGCTCCCTTAACCTTAAGGAGGGATTTAAGGAAAAACTTAAGGATTATTCATATATGCAACCACCCTTCAACTTAAGGATGTCATTAAGGGAAAAGTTAAGGAAATCCTCAAATTTTACCTTCAGGATGTTTTATGCAATTGGTTCATAAACTCCGCCCACGTTTGGTGGCAGAAGTAATAAAATGGTGAGTGAGAATGGAATGAATTTTACACAAGAATCATTTTATTCCTCCTTCATCCACAAGCATGTGTTTCCCATGCAACATGGGGAAGATGATGAAGAAACGATGAAGATGAAGAAACGATGAAGCTATCTCCGAGGGCCTTTCACTTACTCACCGCAGGCAGGTTGGTGGTCTTTCCGTCTTCTACCGACTCCTCTCTGGCCTTGCCCCCCCCCCAGCCCTCTCTCGGCTCTGTCCCCCACATATTCCTACAGGTCGCACAAGATCTGCCTGCAACCCTCTTATGGTTAAACTGCCAAAATCAAGACTCTCTGCTCACCTTCACTCCTTCATTCCTCTTTTCTCCCACCTCTGGAACAAACTCCCTCACTCTCTTCAATCCCACTCCTCCCTCCAAGTCTTTAAAACAGCTGTTCACCACCATCTCTTATCTTCCCCCATCCAAAACCTTGATCATTTCTACCCCCACTAATTTCACCCCAAATCCACTTTTTTTAAATACCAACTTCTTTCCTGGAAGTCCTTGTGTTTTATACTTCTCCCACGCCCTCCCCCTTCCCACGCCTCCTCCCCCCAAGCCCTCTCCCTCCCACACATCTCCCGATGCCCCTGCTCTCAAATGTTGTATTTGTGTGCTTCCCCTTCTCTCCCCATCTTGTCTACCGCTCCCTCTTTTTATATATTTTGTTTGTCTGTTTGATTTTTTTTTTGTGATAAATGTTAGCTCTTTCACGAGTCTCGATTCTGTATACAAAAAAAAAAAAAAAAACACAAAGCAAGCGTCATTTGAAATTAAATGTTTATTACGTGTTCTTGCTTTCGCACGCCTCTTGCTACCTCTCGTCTGATTGGTTGCCTGGCATAGCAACAGCTACTGAGGATTTCCTTAACTTTAAGGAAAACCTTATCCTTAACGGTTGTTTATGCAACAGCACTTAAGAAAATCCTTAGCTAAGGAATTACAACGTACCTTATGGGAAATCTTTCCTCAGGGTTAAGGGAGTTTTATGCAACCAGGCCTATGATCTTAAAAGAGATAGTTTTATTTTTAGCCATCACTCTAACAACGGATTTCACCTGTTAATGTGGTCGGGTAGGATTGCTTAGAGGTATGCCCACTTGCCTTTGAGCTGTCTTGCCTGGGTTACAATCTTAGCCCAGCTATAAACTGCCATCCTGGTGTATTGCAGGCAATGTGAGGCATCAATGTGTGTGCCGTCTCTCAGATGGACGTAAACCTGAACATCCCGTCTGCCGGCATTAGTTGGTGGACGTTAAAGATCCCACGGTGCCTTTTGCAAAAAGTAGGCGAGCTATCACTGGCACCATGAACAAATTACAAATTCCTGCTGTGACATGCAAGGGGCACTGCATCAGCAGAACAGCTGTGCTCCCAGGAAATGATGCTACCAGCAGCCATGTGCTGCATACCAAAGAAGAAGAACTTTTAACGAAACAATCGCTGGTACGTTATTTTTGAATTAACATTTTTCACATCTATGTGAAGACACAGATCTACTGATCAATAGGTATAAAATCAATGAGGGATTTATTAAACGCATAATACTCATTTATCTCATTGCGGCAATTATTGAATACTTCCTTTACCATAGAAAGTGCTGAAAAAATCGAAACATTTCCTTCAACACCCGATTGTAACCCCAACGCCAACAATCTAAACACAACGGTAAGTGCCAGAATGTATGCTGTGGAGTTGTTTCATCAGGCCAACTTGTGATCGAATTTGAAGTGGTGTCACAGAATGCTTTTTTACTTTCACTCTTTCAAAACAGAATACTTTCACTCTATGGGCTGTGGCCGGAGTGCTCGAATACTTGCAAATTTTCAGAAGGTCCACACAAATTACACCATGTTCCATTGGAACAATGGCTTTTTCCAGACTATTTCACTAACGTGTTGAGGTCGTTTCAAAGCCAAAGCAGTGTGGTAATGGTACTTTTGACTCGAGTCGGGTACTCTTGATATGACCTTTGGGATTTTTAAACATGGCAATGAAGATGTTATATTTTGATTTAAGAATAAAAGAAATAGAAACGACCAAGGCTATTGTGATTTGTGTGTGCACCTTCCTGTGGCCCACCTCTGCAGTATGACTTCTTTGTCTTTATACATCTCAGTCATTATTTCCAGCTTTTTCTGGGAGAAATCCAGGTCCTTCTTCAAGCGAATGTCATCAGCTTTAAGGCGGGAGTTGTTGCAAGAGTAACTCTGTAGGATGTCTGTGCATGAGAACATTTTCCATAATGTAAGTTTTTATGCAAAAAAACCTCAATATAAGCAAGTAAAAAACGACCAGTTTATACATTTATCCAGCTGTCTCAGCAAAACAAATCTGTGATGCGAGTCAGTGTGTTAAGGTTTTGTGATGGCCAGCGCACCTGGTCACAGCAACGCACACGATCGCACCTCCTGTCTGCAAACCCTGGCTAAATCACCTGAGTTCATCCCCACCATACAAAACAACATCAAGCTCACCCTGTTCAATACCCGGTCCCTCAACAACAAAAGCCTCATCCTGAACGACTACATTCTGGAAAATAAACTGGACTTTCTCTGTCTCACTGAAACCTGGCAACAACCTCTGGACTACTTCTCACTCAACCTCACTACACCCAATGGATTACATCAATAAACCACGCTCGGAGGGCCGAGGTGGTGGAATTGCCGTAATTCACCGACAGGACATCAAGACCAGCCTCATCTCCATCTCATCTGCTCCATCATTTGAACACCTGGCTTTTAAACTCTCTGGTCACACACAGTCAGTCATGGCTGTTGTCTACCGCCCTCCCAAACCACACCCATCATTCCTGTCTGACTTCTCCTACTTTCTCACCCAGCTCTGTTCCCTCTCCCCCTCAACCCTCCTCCTCGGTGATTTCAATATCCACATGGACTCCACTGACTCCACAATAACCACTGACTTCACTGATTTACTCACCTGCTTTAACCTCACTCAACATTTGAATTTCTTTCCTACCCAATCTTCTTTCCTACTTTCCTACCCATAACCATGGGCACATTCTGGACCTTGTCTGCTCTACTGGATTAATTTTGCACCATCTCTCTGGCTCCGACCTCACCCTCTCTGACCACTTAGCCATCACTATGACCATCAACATCCCCACCCCAGCACCAAGGCATTATCGCACTATCAATTTCCGTAAGCTAAACGCTCTTTCACCTACCTCATTCTCATCCACCCTCTCTGAAAAAATGTCCACTTCTCCCTTCGTTGACCTCCACACCCCTTCTGACCTCACTGACTACTACAACCACACTCTATACTCCTGCCTTGACCAGCTTGCGCCCGTGAAAACCAAAACAGTTTCTTTCACCCATTCTGCTCCCTGGTTTACCCCTGAACTCCGCCTGATGAAAACTCGTGCTCGCCAACTTGAAAGACTCCGCAATAAAACAGGTCTCACAATTCACTCCCAAGCCTACAAGGACCACCTACAACACTACAAAGATGCCCTCTCCCGCGCCCGCGCCGCCTACTACTCTCAAATTATCCACTCTGGCTCTGGAAACCCAAAAGCACTCTTCTCTACAATAAACAAACTCCTCAGCCCCCTGGACACCACCACCCAGTCATTCACAGTAGACAACTGCAGCTCCTTCCTTTCATTCTTCCAAAGCAAAATTGACAACATCTACAACAGCTTAACCACCACCGCACCTGCTCCCCCTCAAACCACCTGCCCCCCCCCCCCGCCCCCCCCCGTATCCTGCCAACCCTTGTCTCAGTTCTCCCCAGTCTCCCCTACTGACCTCTCTGAACTCCTCATAGGAATGAAAACTGCCACCTGCACTCTTGACCCCATCCCCTCCAGCTTTGTCAAGGCCTCCCTTCCTGCTCTCTCTCCACTTATCACTGCAACAATAAACTCCTCCCTGTCTACAGACATCGTCTCACCATCCCTCAAAATTGCTGCTGTTACCCCCATTCTGAAAAAACCTGGACTCAACCCTTACACCCTAAACAACTTCAGATCCATCTCAAACCTACCCTTTCTGTCAAAAGTTTTGGAATGTGCTGTAGCCACTCAACTTAAGCATCACCTCTCTGCCAATAACCTGTATGAAACATTCCAATCTGGATTCCGCTCCAACCACAGTACTGAAACTGCTCTCCTCAAAATCACCAACGACCTTCTCCTCTCCTCTGACGCCGGCAACCTCAACATTCTCATCCTCCTCGACCTCAGCGCCGCCTTTGACACCATCAATCACACCATCCTCCTCACCCGACTTGAAACCACCTTTAACATTACCGGCACTGCCCTCTCTTGGATCAAATCATACCTCTCCGACAGACGCCAGTTCATCTCCATCAATAACTGCAAATCCCCCACTGCTCCCCTCCCCCAAGGTGTCCCCCAAGGTTCAGTTCTTGGCCCCCTCCTCTTCATCCTGTACCTGTCCCCCCTTGGTCACTTAATCCGCCGTCATGGTCTCCAATTCCACTGCTTCGCCGATGACATCCAGCTTTTCATCTCCACCAAGTCCATCTCCACCGCCACCCACTCTATCCTGACAAACTGCATCACTGAAATAAAATTATGGCTTCAAATCAACTTCCTCAAACTTAACTATGATAAATCTGAAATAATCATCATTGGCCCAAAAACGCTCACCAAATCCACCCATAACTTTGCCCTCAACATCGACGGTTTCCCAGTATCCACCTCCCCTCACATCCGGAATCTTGGCATCATCTTTGACCAAACCCTCTCCTTCGACAGATACACTAAACAGATCACAAAGACAGCCTTCTTTCACCTGAAAAACATCACCCATCTCCATCCATCCCTCTCCTCCACGGCTGCAGAAACCCTCATCCACACCTTCATCACCTCCCGTCTGGACTACTGCAACAGCCTCCTCTTTGGTTCACCCTCAATAATCTATATATATAAAACACAGTTTGTGTGTGTGTGTGTGTGTGTGTGTGTGTGTGTGTGTGTGTAATGTTACCGATAGACTCCGAAACGGAGAGGCTCACGTGCGTGATATTTGGCATAGACATGGCTATTGAGCCTGGGACGAACATGGCCGAGACCATATTTGACGAGATCCATATTATTAATTCATATTTACCTCGACGCATTTCAGCGAAGTACCCGCTAATCTCAGCCAGTGCGAGCAGCTCGCTGATTCGCTCAGAGCGATCACGTGATGTTCCATCCCGTCACACGTCACACGTTTGCATGTAATTCAGGGCGAAAAGCGATTGCGTTTTTTCACCTTTATGCGATCGTGTTTTGTGTCGATTTTGTGCGATATGAATTAAATTTTAATTCATATTTCGTGTTTACGAATTTGAATACGAAGGATTTCCCCTTTCCTCTTTCGATTTCGAATACGAATCGAATACGAGCTTGAGTCGAGAGGGCGAATGTATGGGTTGGGAATGTACGGGTCTCCCTTCCCCCGCCCGGCAACGCCGGTACTGGAGGGCGTGGGTCACAAGATCGGTGAGTCTCCAAAATCCGCTTCGTGCTCTTGCGAAGATGCAGGACGCTGTCGCGATTGTTATGCTGCTCTCCGACCATGAGAACTGCAACGTCATTGTTGACTGGCCCTCCCCTTCCCCTCCCTCCCTCCCCCCTACCCCCTCCACCTCCCCCTCCCTTTTCCCCCTCCCCCCTCCCCCTCCCTTTTCCCCTCGCCCACCCTTTTCCCCCTCCCCCCTCCCCTTTCCCCTCCCCCCTCCTCCTCCCCCATCCCCTCCCCCTCCCCCTTGCCCCCTCCCCCCTACTCCCTCCCCCTCCCCCCTACTCCCTCCCCCTCTCCCCCCCTCCCCCTCCCCCCTACTCCTCCCCCCTCACCCTTCCCCCTCCCATGCCCCCTCCCCCTCCCCCCTCCCACCCCCTCACCCTCCCATCCCTCTCCCCCCTCCCCTCCCCCCCTCCCCCCTCCTCCTCCCCCCTCCCCTCCCCCCCTCCCCCCTCCTCCTCCCCCCTCCCATTCCTCCCTCCCACCCCCTCCCCCTCCCATCCCTCACCCTCCCCATCCCCCCTCTTCTCCCCTCTCCCCCTCCCCCTCCCCCTCTTCTCCACCTCTCCCCCTCCCCCTCCCCCTCTTCTCCCCTCCCCCCCCTCTTCTCCCCTCCCCCCCGTTCCCCTCCCCTCCCTTCCCCCCTCCCCTCCCCTCCCCCGCCCGGCAATGCCGGGTACTTCTGCTAGTCATCAATAAACTCCAATACATTCAGAACTCCGCTGCCCGTCTACTCACCCATTCCCGGACCCGTGACCACATCACCCTCGTCCTTTACAAGCTTCACTGGCTCCCCATCCCCCAGAGAATCCAGTACAAAATCCTCCTCTTGACCTACAAAGCCCTCCATAACCTGGCCCCATCCTACCTGACTGACCTCCTCTCCAGACACACTCCCACCCGTAACCTCCGCTATGCTGGTACCAACCTCCTGACCCCCCCCCCCCCCCCCATGCGGACCACATTCAGATCCTGGGGGGACAGGGCCTTCTCCATCGCTGCTCCCACCCTCTGGAACTCACTACCTCACACCATCAGAGACTCCTCCTCACTCACCACATTCAAAACATCACTCAAGACCCACCTGTTCAACACTGCATTCAACATTTAACCCACAGCATTTAACCCCTGACTATCTCTTCTCCTTCTCCTTCCTTTTGCTTTTTTTATTTTATTTTATTTTTTTGTATACAGAGTCGAGGTGCGTGAAAGAGCTAACATTTATCAAACAAACAAATCAAACAAACAAGCAAATGAAAAATCGGTCAGAGACCGAGGACTTGCCGGAATGTACTCTTTTATCGGCCATTTAAGACAAATATGGCGTCCGAACCACGTGATAGATGACGTCATCATTAACATATATTATTCCCCATGGAGAGTTCTTTACAAAGAGCCATGTCTCAACTTTTTCTATTCAGCACTTTTGGAGATATGGAGGTGCTACGTTTTTCGGTTTTTCCAAGATGGCAGCCGAACCACGTGACCTATGATGTCATCATTAACATATTTTATTCCCCATGGAGAGTTCTTTACAATGAGCCATGTCTCAATTTTTTCTATTCAGCACTTTCAGAGATATGGAGGTGCACAATTTTTCGGTTTTTCCAAGATGGCGGCCGAACCACGTGACATATGACGTCATCATTAACATATTTTATTCCCCATTGAGAGTTCTTTACAATGAGCCATGTCGCAATTTTTTCCATTCTGCACTTTTGGAGATATAGTGGTGCAAAGTTTTCCCATTTTTCCAAGATGGCGGCCGAACCACGTGACCGATGGCGTCATCATTAACATATTTTATTCCCCATGGAGAGTTCTTTACAATGAGCCATGTCTCAATTTTTTCTGTTCAGCACTTTTGGAGATTTTGTGGTGCAAAGTTTTGCCGTTTTTCCAAGATGGCGGCCGACCACGTGACTGATGACGTCATCATTAACATATTTTATTCCCCATGGAGAGTTCTTTACAATGAGCCATGTCTCAATTATTTCTGTTCAGCACTTTTGGAGATATAGTGGTGCAAAGTTTTGCCGTTTTTCCAAGATGGCGGCCGACCACGTGACATATGATGGCATCATTAACATATTTTATTCCCCATGGAGAGTTCTTTCCAATGAGCCATGTCTCAATTTTTTCTGTTCAGCACTTTTGGAGATATAGTGGCGCAACGTTTTGCCGTTTTTCCAAGATGGCGACCGAACCACGTGACTGATGACGTCATCATTTACATATTTTATTCCCCATGGAGAGTTCTTTCCAATGAGCCATGTCTCAATTTTTTCTGTTCAGCACTTTTGGAGATATAGTGGCGCAACCTTTTTGCCGTTTTTCCAAGATGGCGACCGAACCACGTGACTGATGACGTCATCATTTACATATTTTATTCCGCATGGAGAGTTCTTTCCAATGAGCCATGTCTCAATTTTTTCTGTTCAGTACTTTCGGAGATATAGAGGTGCAAATTTATTCGGTTTTTCCAAGATGGCGGCCGAACCACGTCACCGATGACGTCATCATTGAGGCACAGTATATTAGAGGGCAAGACCATTATGTGTGCAAAGTTTGGCGATTCTCCGTGCAACGGTGTAGACGCAGTGCTGCAAACAGACAAACAGACAGACAAACAGACAGACAAACAGACAGACAGACAAACAAACGAACAGATCAACATACTTGCCGGAAAAAAATTTCCGGCAAGTAATGAAAAATCGGTCAGAGACCGAGGACTTGCCGGAATGTACTCTTTTATCGGCCATTTAAGACAAATATGGCGTCCGAACCACGTGATAGATGACGTCATCATTAACATATATTATTCCCCATGGAGAGTTCTTTACAAAGAGCCATGTCTCAACTTTTTCTATTCAGCACTTTTGGAGATATGGAGGTGCTACGTTTTTCGGTTTTTCCAAGATGGCAGCCGAACCACGTGACCTATGATGTCATCATTAACATATTTTATTCCCCATGGAGAGTTCTTTACAATGAGCCATGTCTCAATTTTTTCTATTCAGCACTTTCAGAGATATGGAGGTGCACAATTTTTCGGTTTTTCCAAGATGGCGGCCGAACCACGTGACATATGACGTCATCATTAACATATTTTATTCCCCATTGAGAGTTCTTTACAATGAGCCATGTCGCAATTTTTTCCATTCTGCACTTTTGGAGATATAGTGGTGCAAAGTTTTCCCATTTTTCCAAGATGGCGGCCGAACCACGTGACCGATGGCGTCATCATTAACATATTTTATTCCCCATGGAGAGTTCTTTACAATGAGCCATGTCTCAATTTTTTCTGTTCAGCACTTTTGGAGATTTTGTGGTGCAAAGTTTTGCCGTTTTTCCAAGATGGCGGCCGACCACGTGACTGATGACGTCATCATTAACATATTTTATTCCCCATGGAGAGTTCTTTACAATGAGCCATGTCTCAATTATTTCTGTTCAGCACTTTTGGAGATATAGTGGTGCAAAGTTTTGCCGTTTTTCCAAGATGGCGGCCGACCACGTGACATATGATGGCATCATTAACATATTTTATTCCCCATGGAGAGTTCTTTCCAATGAGCCATGTCTCAATTTTTTCTGTTCAGCACTTTTGGAGATATAGTGGCGCAACGTTTTGCCGTTTTTCCAAGATGGCGACCGAACCACGTGACTGATGACGTCATCATTTACATATTTTATTCCCCATGGAGAGTTCTTTCCAATGAGCCATGTCTCAATTTTTTCTGTTCAGCACTTTTGGAGATATAGTGGCGCAACCTTTTTGCCGTTTTTCCAAGATGGCGACCGAACCACGTGACTGATGACGTCATCATTTACATATTTTATTCCGCATGGAGAGTTCTTTCCAATGAGCCATGTCTCAATTTTTTCTGTTCAGTACTTTCGGAGATATAGAGGTGCAAATTTATTCGGTTTTTCCAAGATGGCGGCCGAACCACGTCACCGATGACGTCATCATTGAGGCACAGTATATTAGAGGGCAAGACCATTATGTGTGCAAAGTTTGGCGATTCTCCGTGCAACGGTGTAGACGCAGTGCTGCAAACAGACAAACAGACAGACAAACAGACAGACAAACAGACAGACAGACAAACAAACGAACAGATCAACATACTTGCCGGAAAAAAATTTCCGGCAAGTAACAAACGAACAGATCAACATACTTGCCGGAAAAAAATTTCCAGCAAGTAACAAACGAACAGATCAACATACTTGCCGGAATCTTTTCCGGCAAGTAATGAAAAATCGGTCAGAGACCGAGGACTTGCCGGAATATACTTTTTTATTGGCCATTTAGGACAAATATGGCGGCCGAACCACATGGCCGATGACGTCATCATTAACATATTTTATTCCCCATGGAGAGTTCTTTACAATGAGCCATGTCTCAATTTTTTCTGTTCAGCACTTTTGGAGATATAGTGGAGCAAAGTTTTGCCGTTTTTCCAAGATGGCGGCCGACCACGTGACTGATGACATCATCATTAACATATTTTATTCCCCATGGAGAGTTCTTTGCAATGAGCCATGTCTCAATTTTTTCTGTTCAGTACTTTCGGAGATATAGCAGTGCAAATATTTTCGGTTTTTCCAAGATGGCGGCCGAACCACGTGACTGATGACGTCATCATTAACATATTTTGTTCACCATCGGGAGTTCTTTACAATGAGCCATGTCTCAATTTTTTTCTGTTCAGCACTTTTGGAGATATAGTGGTGCAAATTTTTGCCGTTTTTCCAAGATGGCGGCCGAACCACGTGACCGATGACGACATCATTAACATATTTTATTCCCCCTGGAGAGTTCTTTCCAATGAGCCATGTCTCAATTTTTTCTGTTCAGCACTTTTGGAGATAGAGGTGCAACGTTTTTCGGATTTTCCAAGATGGCGGCCGAACCACGTGACCGATGACGTCATCATTAACTTATTTTATTCCCCCTGGAGAGTTCTTTCCAATGAGCCATGTCTCAATTTTTTCTATTCAGCACTTTCGGAGATATGGAGGTGAATTTTTTTCCCGTTTTTCCAAGATGGCGGCCGCACCACGTGACCGATGACGTCATCATTAACATATTTTATTCCACATGGAGAGTTCTTGACAATGAGCCATGTCTCAATTTTTTCTATTCAGCACTTTCGGAGATATGGAGGTGCTAGGTTTTTCGGTTTTTCCAAGATGGCGGCCGACCACGCGACTGATGACGTCATCATTAACATATTTTATTCCCCATGGAGAGTTCTTTACAATGAGCCATGTCTCAATTTTTTCTGTTCAGCACTTTTGGAGATATAGTGGTGCAAAGTTTTGCCGTTTTTCCAAGATGGCGGCCGACCACGTGACATATGACGTCATCATTAACATATTTTATTCCCCATGGAGAGTTCTTTACAATGAGCCATGTCTCAATTTTTTCTGTTCAGCACTTTTGGAGATATAGTGGCGCAACGTTTTGCCGTTTTTCCAAGATGGCGACCGAACCACGTGACTGATGACGTCATCATTTACATATTTTATTCCCCATGGAGAGTTCTTTACAATGAGCCATGTCTCAATTTTTTCTGTTCAGTACTTTCGGAGATATAGAGGTGCAAGGTTTTTCAGTTTTTCCAAGATGGCGGCCGAACCACGTCACCGATGACGTCATCAATTGGGCACAGTCTATTCCAGGGCAAGACCAATATGTGTGCAAAGTTTGGCGATTCGCCGTGCAACGGTGTAGACGCAGTGCTGCAAACAGACAGACAGACAGACAGACAGACAGACAGACAGACAAACAGACAGACAAATGAAAAATCGGTCAGAGACCGAGGACTTGCCGGAATGTACTTTTTTATCGGCCATTTAGGACAAATATGGCGGCCGAACCACGTGACCGATGATGTCATCATTAACATATTTTATTCCATGTGGAGAGTTGTTTACAATGAGCCATACCTCAATTTTTTCTATTCAGGACTTTTGGAGATACAGTGGAACAAAGTTTTGCCGTTTTTCCAAGATGGCGGCCGACCACGTGACATATGACGTCATCATTAACATATTTTATTCCCCATGGAGAGTTCTTTACAATGAGCCATGTCTCAATTTTTTCATTTCAGCACTTTCGGAGATGTTGAGGTGCAAAGTTTTCCCATTTTTCCAAGATGGCGGCCGAACCACGTGACCGATGGCGTCATCATTAACATATTTTATTCCCCATGGAGAGTTCTTTACAATGAGCCATGTCTCAATTTTTTCTGTTCAGCACTTTTGGAGATTTTGTGGTGCAAAGTTTTGCCGTTTTTCCAAGATGGCGGCCGACCACGTGACTGATGACGTCATCATTAACATATTTTATTCCCCATGGAGAGTTCTTTACAATGAGCCATGTCTCAATTATTCTGTTCAGCACTTTTGGAGATATAGTGGTGCAAAGTTTTGCCGTTTTTCCAAGATGGCGGCCGACCACGTGACATATGACGTCATCATTAACATATTTTATTCCCCATGGAGAGTTCTTTCCAATGAGCCATGTCTCAATTTTTTCTGTTCAGCACTTTTGGAGATATAGTGGCGCAACGATTTGCCGTTTTTCCAAGATGGCGACCGAACCACGTGACTGATGACGTCATCATTTACATATTTTATTCCCCATGGAGAGTTCTTTACAATGAGCCATGTCTCAATTTTTTCTGTTCAGCACTTTTGGAGATATAGTGGTGCAAATTTTTGCCGTTTTTCCAAGATGGCGGCCGACCACGTGACATATGACGTCATCATTAACATATTTTATTCCCCATGGAGAGTTCTTTACAATGAGCCATGTCTCAATTTTTTCTGTTCAGTACTTTCGGAGATATAGAGGTGCAAATTTATTCGGTTTATCCAAGATGGCGGCCGAACCACGTCACTGATGACGTCATCATTGAGGCACAGTATATTAGAGGGCAAGACCATTATGTGTGCAAAGTTTGGCGATTCTCCGTGCAACGGTGTAGACGCAGTGCTGCAAACAGACAAACAGACAGACAAACAGACAGACAAACAGACAGACAGACAAACAAACGAACAGATCAACATACTTGCCGGAAAATTTTTCCGGCAAGTAACGAACAGATCAACATACTTGCCGGAAAAATTTTTCCGGCAAGTAACAAAGCATTCAACATTTAACCCACAGCATTTAACCCCTGACTATCTCTTCTCCTTCTCCTTCTCCTTCTCCTTCCTTTTGCTTTTTCTTTTTTTTTTTCTTTTTTTTTTGTATGGAGGAGGAGGGGGGAGGGGAAAACCCCTGACTATCTCTTCTCCTTCTCCTTCTCCTTCTCCTTCTCCTTCCTTTTGCTTTTTTTTTTTTTTTTTTTTTTTTTGTATACAGAGTCGAGGCTTGTGAAAGAGCTAACATTTATCAAACAAACAAATCAAACAAACAAGCAAACAAAGTATATAAAAAGGGGAGCGGTCGACAAGATGGGGAGAGAAGGGGAGGAAGCACACAAACACAACATTTGAGAGCAGGGACATCGGGAGATGTTTTTGGAGGGAGAGGGCCTGGGGGGAGGCAAGATAGGTATAAAACGCAAGGACACCAAGGACTTCCAGGAAAGAAGTCAAAAGTCACCTCAAAAAAGTGGATTTGGGGTGAAATTAGCGGGGGTAGAAAAGATCAAGGTTTTGGATTGGGGAAGATAAGAGATGGTGGTGAACAGCCGTTTTAAAGACCTGGAGGGAGGAGTGGGATTGAAGAGAGTGAGGGAGTTTGTTCCAGAGGCGGGAGAAAAGAGGCATGAAGGAGTGAAGGTGAGCAGAGAGTCTTGATTTTGGCAGTTTAACCATAAGAGGGTTGCAGGCAGATCTTGTGCGACCTGCAGGAATATTTGAGGGGACAGAGCCCAGAGAGAGCTGGGGGAGCAAGGCCGGAGAGGAGTCGGTAGAAGACGGAAAGACCGCCAACCTGCCTGCGGTGATTAAGTGAAAGGCCCTCGGAGATAGCGTCATCGCGGGAGATTCCAATGATTCTGAACGCTTTGGTTTCAACAGCGTGAAGACGAGCTAGGTGTGAGGCAGGAGCACCAGCCCAGAGGGGAGAGCAGTACTCCATTGAGCTGCGGATGAAAGCCTTGTATGTGGTGAGGAGCTCAGGTGTGCCAAGGAAGGACTTCGCACGACGGAGGATGCCAGGTCGTCGACTGGCTTTGGAGGCCAGCTTGGAAATGTGGTTTTCCCAGGAAAGATCATGGCAGATAGTGAGACCCAAAAGCTTGAGTGACAGAACTTCTTGGAGAGGATTATTCAGAAAGTAGATGGGAGGGTTGTCCAGTCGGTCTTTTCGGAGAGACATCGTAAGAGTGTGAGATTTGTCAGGATTGAAAGACATGTTCCACTTGTTTGCCCAGTCTGTGATTTTGTCCAGGTCTGCAGAGAGTGAGGAGGCTGCAGACTGCCGATCTGAGGGATGAGGAATGGCGCGGCAGAGAGTGGAGTCATCAGCAAAGAGATAGAGAGGATTCTCAAGAGAGTCAGAGAGATCATTGATGAAGACCAGAAAAAGCACAGGGCCCAGAACACTGCCTTGGGGAACTCCAGCCTGAACAGGAAGAGGAGATGAGAGAAACCCATTCAGGGCCACACGTTGACGACGACTAGAGAGGAAGTCCGCCAGCCATGCGTGGAGATTTCCATGGATACCAAAGGAGGAGAGTTTGGTGAGCAGAGCGGGGTGCCAGACCGTATCGAAGGCATAGTCAGGTTCACTATGTCAATAAATTATATTTCGTTCAAAATCATGGTAGATTAGCAAACCTATACATTTTTGGAAAGGTTATAGCATAAGGAAACTAAAAGTCAATGTTTACATTTGGAGAGATACCTGTATGGCGGCAATTTTGGATTTTCAAAATGGCCACTGTAAAATACATATTTTGTTCTATTTCTGCCTCTAATTACCCTAAAAACTTTTTAAAATATACTAAACCTATATTTTCAGGGACAAGGAATCAAATGAAAGTATCAAATTAGTGCTATGGGGAATGGTAAGACACGAATCAAAGGTTTTGAATTGCAAAATACTGTCTCTATATTCGCGATAAGTTGCATAATCAAATACATGTTATCATTTTGTACAGGCAGTTAATAACATCAAAATGTGTCACAATAATTCATATCACCAAACATACACAGGCAGTCAGCAAAATCATATATACACATGCAGTCAGTATAACTTCATATCTACACAGGCAGTCAATGACAAAATATACACAAGCAGTCAATGGCATCAAACATACACGATTACAGAATATGCCATTTAGAGTTCGTCATCACTGTCCTGTGTGTCGTATCCGACAATATAGTCCGCATCGTTTTCACAGTCCGTTCCACACAAGCAAAGGTCGGTCAAATTGATTGGCAAATCGAATTGGTCGAATGGTCGATCGAATCGAATCGAATCGAATCGATTGAATGATCGATCGAAGCGATTGGTCGAATGGGTCGAATGGAATTGGTCGATTGGTCGAATTGGTCGAATCGAATTGGTCGGAATTGGCAAATGTAAACATTGATTTTCAGATTTTCCATGTAATAACGTTTCCAAAAATGTATATGTTTGCTAATCTACCATGATTTTGAACGAAAAAACATAGTGAACCTGACTAGCACGTGATATGTCGAGGGAGACAGCTCTAATTTCCTGTTTGGCATTGAGGACCTCCATCCATTGTTGAGACAGCAGAAGCAGCATGTCCAGAGTAGAGTGACCTGGTCTGAAACCAAATTGTTGATCAGAGATCAAGCCATTGGAGAAGAGGAAAGATTTCATATCCGAAGCAATGATGGATTCCACGACTTTGCTGATAATTGGGAGAAGTCTGATTGGTCTGTAGTTGCTAGGATCTGTTTTTGCACCTTTTTGTGCAAGGCGGTGATGTTGGCTGATTTCCAAGCAGATGGCAGTTGACCTTGAGCAAAAGAGAGGGTGAAGAGAACAGAGAGAGGGAGTGAAAGAGCGGAAGAACATGATTTTGGGACCTGTGGGCTGATGCCGCCAGGTCCAGTTGCAGAATCAGAGTCGAGGGTTGACAGAAACTTTTCCACCTTGTCAGGAGGAAAGGACACGGAGTCCAGGAGCAGCTGGGTACGACTGGGTATGGTGGGTACAGAGAGGGATGGGTTTGGGACACAAGATTTAGAGGCAAACACAGAGTTGAGGCATTCAGCTTTTTCACGTGCGGAGTCAGCTGTGTAGCCGTTTGAGGTAAGGGAGGGGATGGAGGGGGAACAAACACCTGAAACAGATTTGACCAGACGCCACCAGGATTTGGAAGAGGGAGACAGATAAGAGAGTTCGGTCTTGAGAACGGAGAGATATTGTTTCCTAGCTCTCCTGAGGGTGGACACACACTTGTTTCGGGCTTTGTGAAAGGAAATGAGATTTCCTTCCGTTGGATTTGCTTTCCAGGAGACGAAGGCAAGTTGTTTCTGGGCAACAGCCTCACCACAAGATTCCGTGTACCATGGACGGGAGGAAGGGTATGACAACTGAAGACGAGATGGGATAAATCTGTGCATGAGAGAGAGCAATTTACTTTGGAAGAATTCCCAGGATGAGTTGATGTCAGAGGTGGTAGAGATGGGAGACCAGTCCAGATGATTGATGGCTGCTTGAAGACCATGCCAGTTGGCCTGAGTGAAATGCCAGGCTCGTCGACGCTGAGCAGGTTCCCTGAGAATGGTCAGAGAGATGTCCACTTTAACAAGGACATGATCAGATGATCCGATTGGAGCAGAAGAAGAGCAGCAGACATTTTCAGGGAAGTTAGTCATAACCAAGTCCAGAAGAGAAGATGCTCCGTTGACTGAGATCCGGGTCGGGAAATTGACAGATTGTGTCAGTCCCAGTGAGTCGCAGAAGTCCTTTGCTGAGGAGCCATGGCTGGTGAGAGAGGAACCCACACCCAGCCAACTGGCATGGTGACAATTGAAATCACCACATATGAGGAAGAGAGAGTTGGGATGAGTAGATAGAAGTTGGTCCATATTATCAGACAGCGAGATGTAGATGGAGTCATCACTGTTTGGTGGACGGTACAACACACATATGAACAAGAGGTGGGAGTGAAGGGGAAGCCATAGCCAGAGGTATTCCTGGGGGTGAGGTGGAGAGAGTGCAGTGCAGGGCGAGTGAGGAAGAGAGTTTTTGATAAAGATAGCAACCCCACCTCCAGGGCGAGGCTCAGGTCTATCATACCGGAGGAGGGAGTAACCCGGGAGAGATACTAAGGAATCAGAGACATCATGAAGGAGGAAAGTTTCTGTTTAGCAGATCACGTCTGGTTTGACAGAAGCAACCTGTATGGAGAGATCAGTTAAGTTTGAACAAAGGCCCCGGATGTTTGAGGTCCATACCGTTAATGAAGAGGAAGGGGGAGCATCGGATACAGAACAGGGGGGAGGAGGGGTAGGGTAAGATGTGGAAGAGGTGGAAGAGGTAGGGAGAGCTGTTGAAGGTGTGTCAGAGATTTCGGAATAGCTCGGAGAAAGGGAAGGATGGGGCGGACAAAAGGTTTGATGGTGATTGGGTGAGGCACAATGAGGTGTTATTTGAGGAGGGGGCAGAGCGAGGCAGAAGGTTGGGGGAGATGGAGGTGAAAGTTGGAAGGGGGAACAAGCGGGGAGGACGCTTTGAGGAGGGGGAGTGAGAGGGGGGAAATTGAGAAGAAATGAGGGTGGGGAGATTTGAAGGGGAGGGGCGAGGGGGGAGTTTGGGAGGGAAGGGACAAGGGGAGGGATTTGAAAGGGATGGGATATGGGAGGAGATTTGGAGCGGAGGGGTGAGGGAGGAGTCTAGGAGGGGCGGGGCGAGGGGGAGTCTTGGAGGGAAGGGGTGAGGGGGTAGTTTAGGAGGGTGGGGGCAAGGGGGGAGATTTGAAAGGGATGGGTGATGGGGAGGATTAGGAGGGGAGGGGAAAGGGGGAAGATTTGAAAGGGATGGGTGATGGGGAAGATTTGGAGGGGAGGGGTGATGGGGAAGATTTGGAGGGGAGGGGTTATGGGGAAGATTTGGAGGGGAGGGGTGAGATTGGATTTTAGAAAGTGTACGATTAATGGGAAACGAACATTTATTGCAAAATGAGTTTCTTGTGACCTTCGAGTTAAAAATACGTTTCAGGACGCTGGATGGAGGATGGAGTGCAGGAGAGTTTAGGGAATGTAGAAAAAAGGCACTATAGGAGATGGAATTTTTTTTTGGGATGAATAGATTTGGTGAGCAAGTCGAAAGCAGCCTTTTAAAGAAGAAAAAGGTGTTATAATATATGACGGAATACAGAACTTGAGGGGAAAGTGTAAACATTGAAGGTTAATAACAGTGAAAACTATCTGGGGAAATGGGGGAGAAACACGTGGTCGAAGAACGAACGAACGAATAAGAATGAATAAACGAATGAGAACAAGAATAAGAACAGAGAAGGAAATGTTTTTTTTTTTTGGTTTTTTTTGAGTTGAGATTTACACAAGGAAGTAGGCTATGGGGTGAAAAGACTGGGAAAACAGAGAACGAAAGTTATTGGATCACAAACGACGGACCGCTGAGAGAAAAACAAAGCCTCAAGGTTGTACACTGTACAAGGCCTCAAGACACGACACGAATTAACACGATTTTCAATACAGGTATGAAAGATTTGCACTGAAAATCTTCCTCGGGACACAATATACGTACACACACCATAAAATAAATACAGTTATAACGAAAATACAAATGGGAACAATTACTTAACTTCGATTTCAAATCGCTCGCGACGCGGCAAACAGACGATTAATTTATGAAAGATAAACACCGAGAAACTTCTAAGGTGCACACTATAACTTCACACAACGAAAGATAAATACAACTTCGACAAAATACAATTGTGAACAGACTTAACTTTGAAAACGTGGAGACCGTGTGGAGCTTCGAAAATCCCTGCCACCGTCTCCAAGATCTCACGAGATCTGATTATTTGATTATTTACATGTTGATTTTTGTCTTTTTGCACTTGTTTTTTTGTACTCTGTCAAAGCGTCTTTGGGCTTCTTGAAAAGCGCTATATAAAATAAATGTATTATTATTATTATTATTATTATAGGATGTCTAAATTGTAGACTATATACAGGAGTAGAGTTCTTCTGAAGAATGTGAAAAACACTGTGGTGTGGTTTTATCATTTAATATAAAAAACTTTTTAAAATTTAATATAAATATAGGGAGATCAGGAGAAGTGGTGGAAGTATTGGTCAGAAGAAGAGTGGACATATGTTGTGTGCAAGAGACGAGATGGAAGGGAAGTGGTGTGAGAATGGTGAAGGGTAGGCAGGGACAGAAATACAAGTTCGTGCAGCAAGGGTGCCCGGAGGGCGTGCATGGTGTTGGTGTCCTGTTTTCTGAGGAGTGTGTAGACAGTGTGGTGAGTGTGACTAGAGTGAGTGATAGGTTGATGATGGTGAAAATGATGATTGGAAAGCTCTTGGTGAATGTCATCTCGGGATATGCTCGGCAGGTTGGTCGGAGCGATGAAGAGAAGCACAAGTTATGGTGTGCAATAGAGAAGCTGATGGAAAATGTGAAAGATGAGGAAGTTGTTGTGGTAGGAGAAGACCTAAATGGACATGTGGGAAGGAGTATGGACGATTTTGAGGGAGTTCATGGGGGTTACGGATATGGTGTGAGAAATGGAGAAGGTGAAAAAAATTTTGGAGTTTGCTGATGGAGCTGATTTGTTGATTTGTAATACTCAGTTCCAGAAAGAGGATAATAAGCTTGTTACATACACGTCAGGTGGGTCGACGACAACCGTTGACAACCTGATGGTGCGTAGGCGAGATAGGGGGCACCTCCGGGAGAAAAAGGTAATCCCGGGGGAGGAGGCTGTTTCACAGCACCACTTGGTTGTCTGCGACATAAGGGTGAAAGGTGCAAGGAGAGCTCGGCGGCTGAAGTACGAACCGAGAATGAAGGTGTGGAGGTTGACAGAGGTGGCAGTATGGGAGGCATTAAAAGAGAGGCTGAGTAGGGTAGAGGATGATGTGGTTGAGCTTGAAAGTGGTTGGATGTCAATGAAAGATAGTCTGTTGGGAGCCGTTGGTGAGGTATGTGGATGGACAAAAGCACCACCGAGGCACTCGGAAACATGGTGGTGGGATGATGAAGTTGGAAAGAGGATTGACGAGAAGAGGAAGAAGTTCAAGGAGTGGCAGAAGGCGAAGGGTACGGGGGCAGAAAAAGCAGAGCATGAAAGTTGTAAGGCAGCCATGAAGGCTGCAAAGAAAGAGGTCGCAAAGGCGCAGGAGGCATGTTGGAAAATGTTCGGAAAACGCTTGGATTCGGAAGAGGGTCAGAGAGCGTTATTCAGGATTGCAAAGCAGATAGCGAAACAGAGGTGTGATGTGATGGGGGTGAGTTGCTTGAAGGATGAAGTGAGACAAATCGTTGTGGACCCAGATGGAATTAAAGGAAGATGGAAAATATATATGGAAATGCTGTTGAATGCAGAGAATGAATGGGATGGCAACATAGAGAGTAACCCAGTTTTAGGACCGGCAGAGAAGATAACTGAGAAGGCAGTTGAGGAAGCGATAAAAGCAATGAAGAGTAGAAAAGCGGGAGGGCCGACGGGAGTTGTGGGAGATATGTTGAAGGCAGCAGGAAGATGGGGTGTGAAGAGAATGACAGAGATCTGTAATCTGGTGGTGAATGAAGGCCGCATTCCAGTGGTTTGGGAACTGAGTCGCCTCATCCCTCTATACAAGGGGAAAGGTGACCCTCTGGACTGTGGCTCTGTATCGAGCGATAAAGTTATTGGAGCATGGAATGAAGGTATTGGAAAGGGTGTTGGAGAGGAGGATAAGGAAGAAAGTGAAGATTGACGAAATGCAGTTTGGATTTATGCCAGGCAGAGGAATGACAGACGCTCTTTTTATTGTAAGGCAGTTGCAGGAGAAGTACATGGAGAAGAGGAAGAAGTTGTTTCTTGGGTTTGTTGATCTCGAGAAAGCATTCGATAGGTTTCCACGTGAAGTAGTGACATGGGCATTGAGGAAGTTATGAGTGGAGGAATGTTAATCATAGTAGTGATGGCAATGTACAAAAGAGCGCGCACAGCTGTAAGGAGGAAGGACGCGAACAGTGGTGAATTTGAGGTGAAGGTGGGAGTGCATCAGGGGTCGGTACTAAGTCCACTACTATTTGTAGCTGTGATGGAGGTGCTGGCTCAGAACGTAAAGGAGGGTTTACCGTGGGAGTTGTTGTATGCAGATGATCTGGTGTTGATTGCGGAAAGTATGGATGGACTGAAGGAAAAGATGAACAAGTGGAAGGAATGTATGGAGACAAAAGGTCTGAAGGTGAATATCGGAAAGACGAAGGTGATGGCAAGTGGTAAAACATGTGGTGAGGTGGAAAGAACTGGGAAGTGGCCGTGTGCTGTGTGCAGGAAGGGTGTCGGAGTGAACTCCATTCAATGTACAATGTGCGCTGAGTGGGTTCATCAAAAATGTAGTGGTCTGAGAGGGTCATTAACCAGTGTGGCAGCTACATTCAAATGTAAGGTGTGCACAGAGGGAACTGCAGATGGAGGAAATGTTGAGTTGAATCTTGGAGACGGCGTGAAGCTGGAAGGTGTGAAAACATTTTGCTACCTCGGAGACATGCTGAATGGAGAAGGTGGATCAGACTCGGCAACGGTTGCTCGAGCGAGATGTGCATGGATGAAGTTTCGGGAACTGAGTGGCGTGCTGATGAGGAGGGGAGTGTCGTTGAAGCTGAAGGGAAAGGTGTATGCTGCATGTGTGAGAAGTGTTATGATTTATGGGAGCGAGACATGGGTAATGAACGTAGAGCAGAAACGAAGGCTGGAAAGGGTAGAAATGCGAATGGTTCGGTGGATGTGTGGAGTATCGTTGAGAGAGAGGAAGACAAATGATGAATTGCGAAAGATGATGGGAATAGAGCCTGTGATGGATGCTGTGAAGAGAAACAGGTTGAGATGGTTTGGTCAGGTGTTGAGGAAGGATGACAGTGACTGGTTGAGAAGACGTGATGGAAATGAATGTAGGAGGAAGTCGAGGACGGGGAAGACCGAGAAAGACTTGGCTAAAGATGGTGGAAGAAGAAATGCGGGCAAGAGGGTTAACAAGGGGAGATGCAGAAAATAGGGCAAAATGGAGAAGATTGTCATGGGGACTGCAAGGCTAACCCCCACTCTAGCAGGGAAAATGGCCTTAAAATGCATGTTGTTTGTTGTTTTGTATGAAAAAAAAAATGAAAAAAAGATATATATATATATATTGTTATGTTTAGGCGGGTAGGCAATGGAATACTTTAGTCCAGGTATATTGTATAGGGTAGTGTGCTCCATATGCCATGTAGAAACCTTCCTGTACCCAAGTAGAGCCGGATGTCGCGTCAGTGTATATTTGTCTCCATGCGAGGGGTGGAGCTATGCTAATTAGTTAGGGTATAAGGGTAGATTCCCCGTGTGTAGTTTCCTCTGTCGTTTCCCCTTTGTTCCTTATGACACTTACAACACAAGCAATGCGATCAGCCCCTACAATTAAATAACACAATCGCCGACCAGATCCGGACATTCTACCACTGACGCCACCCAGCCGAGTCATCTCAAGGGGCGTGAAGAAGGCCGTGACGCCCCGCCCCGAGAGGAACGATTGGTTATGGCCATAGACTGATGCGACGGCGCTCGGTGATTGGACCTTGGAGCGCGGGTGACGTCAGAAAGAACATTCTAGTGCCAGGGACAAAAAGGACACACCCGCCATTTTCGCTCTCTCTCTGCACTGGGTTTCATTACGAGCGGACGCACTGTTGGTTCGTGGCTGTCATCGCAGGTGGTCACAGTTTGTACACTCTCTTGGTCCTGGCTTCCATCGTGTTCAGTTTCATTTGCTCTCTTCTGTCCAGGCCTGCATTGCGGGCGGACGCATCCTTCTCTTTCCTCTCCTTGGTGTTGGCTCGTGACGGCTGCGTTTCGTGCCGTGTGCACCTGGAAGTACGGGACGGTTGGGGCTCAGTGCAGCCGAGCGAGAAGGACGTGGGAGGAGCCAGGGCCAGTTCATTTCTCGTAGGCGGCTGGCGGTGAACGCGACTTCGCACCAACGCGTGTTTTCCCGCACAGGGATTTGACGACCCTGGACGGTCAAGGACGTTGGAGCTGAGTAGCTGGCAAACGCACCACACTACATTTTCAGGATCCTCAATATAGGAATTTTAGTTCACTGTGTATTCATTTATGTTATCCTGGCATTTATTTTTATTAAACCATTATTTGTTGCATTTTAATTGTTGTGTTGTTGCTTTGCCGGTTTTGTACGTTTATTTGTTGTGGGGATCAGATAAACCCCGTGCCGCATCCGTCCGGGCAGGTAAGGACCTCGCTGCCCTCCACTACCCCCGCGCGCGTCACGACCGCCATAATTGAGTATACGCCTCGGAGTTAAAGCTCGGTTGGCCATCCGTAACCCTGAGGTGTTCACTAAAGGGTAGACACATGACAATACATACAGTCGTGGACAAAAATATTGGCACCCTTGCACTTTTTTTTCAAACAATGCTCCATTTCTTCCAGAAAATTGTTGAAAGTAAAAAATATTTTGGTATCCACATATGTATTTCTATGGTTTGCAGTGGAACAAAACAAAAAAAGCTGAAAATATTACGAAATCTTAGCTTATTCTTCACAGAAATCCTAAAATGGCCCGGACAATATTATTGGCACCGTTTAGAAGTTGTTAGAAATAATTAGATTTCAAGCAGGTGCTTCTCCTTTACTTTGGGCTGAACTCACCTGTGGTGAGTTGCAGGTGCCTGCAATATAAAAATCACTCATTCAACCAGTCTGAATGGTGAAAAGGAGTCATTCTGCTGTTTTGTGTCATAGTGTGTAACGCAATGACCATGGAGAAAAGAAAGAAAACCAGAGAATTGGCTGAGGAGGTCAGACACAAGATTGTAGCCAAGCATGGGCAATCTCAAGGTTACAAGTCCATCTCCAGAGACCTTGATGTTCCTGTGTCCACCATACGCAATGCTATCAGGACGTTTAAGGCCCATGGCACTGTAGCCAACCTCCCTGGACGTGGCCGCAAGAGAGACCTTGATGGAAGATTGCAGCGAAGGATTGTTCGAATGGTGGAGAAAGCTCCTCAATCAACTGCCAAACAGATTCAAGCTGGCCTTCAGACACAAGGTACGACAGTTTCAACTCTCACCATCCGTCGCCAACTCAATGAAAGGGGGTTTCTGGTAGGAGACCCAGGAGGACCCCACTGCTGAGAGAGAGACGTAAGAAATCCCAACTGGAGTTTGCCAAAACACACCTGAACAAGCCAAAATCCTTCTGTGGACAGATGAGACCAAATTAGAGCTTTGGGTAAAACACATCATCTCTATGTTTAAAGAAAACAACATGAAGCCTTCGAAGAAAAGAACACCTTACCCACAGTCAAACATGGAGGAGGTTGTGATGTTTTGGGGTTGTTATGCTGCCTCTGGCACTGGGTGCCCTGAATATGTGCATGGCATCATGAAATCGGGAGATTACCAAGGCATTTTGGAGCGCAATGTTCAACCCAGTGTCAGAAATCTGAGTCTCCGTCAAAGGTCATGGGTCTTGCAGGAGGACAATGACCCCAAACAAACTTCAAAAAGCACCCAGGAATGGTTCAAGACAAAACGCTGGACTGTTCTGAAGTGGAAAGCAATGAATCCAGATCTAAATCCCATTGAACACCTGTGGGGAGATCTGAAAACAGCATTTGGGAGAAGGCACCCTTCAAATCTGGGAGAACTGGAGCAGTTTGCACAAGGAAAGTGGGCCAATCTGCCAGTAGAGAGGTGTAGGAAGCTCATTCATGGCTATAGGAAATGCTTGACTGCGGTTATTTTGTCCAAAGGCTGTGCTACCAAATATTAAGTCTCGGGTGTCAATAATTTTGACAATGCCATTTCTTTTTATTTCCTGATTTAAAAGGATATATTAAGTTCTGAATCAAAAACAAAGGTTCTGTAATATTAACAGTGAAATAAAGAATTGTGGAGACGAAATACTTTTATCAATTTCAACTTATTTTTCGAGAAAATAGTGAGTTATTTGAAAAAAGTGCAAGGGTGCCAATATTTTTGGCCATGACTGTATATATATATATATATATATATATATATATATATATATATATATATATATATATATGTGTACAGTCTCGTGAAAACGTAAGTAAACCCCATGTAAAGTTTTGACTTTTTCAACATATTTCAACATACAGGTATTTGATCTTCATTTCAACAATATTGATATATAAAGGTGATATAATATCACAAATATCATGAAACATTTACATTTTGTAGTCCATCTCACAGACAAACTGTGAGAAATAGTAGAAACTCCACAGTACGAGCACGGCGTCTCATTTGCATTAAATAAATAATCGGGAGATTAAATCAGACGCGGACGTAGCTGCAGGACGGTCGATCTTTAATTCCCGACAAGCTTTCGACCAACAAAGGTCTTCTTCTTAGTCATCCCCAACTTGGGAGATTTCAAGCACCAACT
>NW_027619119.1:0-52206 GCF_964187855.1 Myxine glutinosa
TGTGGAAAAAAACACTTTTCGCACTTGTGTTAGTGTTGAAAAACCACTTTTCGCACTTGTGTTAGTGTTGAAAAACCACTTTTCGCACTTGTGTTGGTGCAGTAAACCACTTTTGCACTTGTATTAGTGTGGAAAAAACACTTTTCGCACTTGTGTTAGTGTTGAAAAACCACTTTTCGCACTTGTGTTGGTGCAGGAAACTACTTTGCACTTGTGTGAGTGTTGAAAAACCACTTTTCGCACTTGTGTTGGTGTTGAAAAACCACGTTTCGCACTTGTGTTAGTGTTGAAAAACCACTTTTCACACTTGTGTTAGTGTTGAAAAACCACTTTTCGCACTTCTGTTGGTGCAGGAAACCACTTTTGCACTTGTATTAGTGTGGAAAAAACACTTTTTGCACTTGTGTTAGTGTTGAAAAACCACTTTTCCCACTTGTGTTAGTGTTGAAAAACCACTTTTCACAACTTGTGTTAGTGTTGAAAAACCACTTTTCGCACTTGTGTTGGTGCAGGAAACCACTTTTGCACTTGTATTGGTGTGGAAAAAACACTTTTCGCACTTGTGTTAGTGTTGAAAAACCACTTTTCGTACTTGTGTTAGTGTTGATAAACCACTTTTCGCACTTGTGTTAGTGTGGAAAAACCACTTTTCGCACTTGTGTTAGTGTTGAAAAACCACTTTTCGCACTTGTGTTAGTGTTGAAAAACCACTTTTTGCACTTGTGTTAGTGTTGAAAAAACCACTTTTTGCACTTGTGTTAGTGTTGAAAAACCACTTTTCGCACTTGTGTTGGTGCAGGAAACCACTTTTGCACTTGTATTAGTGTGGAAAAAACACTTTTTGCACTTGTGATAGTGTTGAAAAACCACTTTTCGCACTTGTGTTAGTGTTGAAAAACCACTTTTTGCACTTGTGTTGGTGCAGGAAACCCCTTTTGCACTTGTATTAGTGTAGAAAAACCACTTTTCGCACTTGTGTTAGTGTTGAAAAACCACTTTTCGCACTTGTGTTAGTGTTGAAAAACCACTTTTCACACTTGTGTTAGTGTTGAAAAACCACTTTTCGCACTTGTGTTGGTGCAGGAAACCACATTTGCACTTGTATTAGTGTGGAAAACAACACTTTCGCACTTGTGTTAGTGTTGAAAAACCACTTTTCGCACTTGTGTTGGTGCAGGAAACCACTTTTTGCACTTGTATTAGTGTGGAAAAAACACTTTTTGCACTGGTGATAGTGTTGAAAAACACACTTTTCGCACTTGTGTTAGTGTTGAAAAACCACTTTTCGCACTTGTGTTGGTGCAGGAAACCACTTTTGCACTTGTATTAGTGTAGAAAAACCACTTTTCGCACTTGTGTTAGTGTTGAAAAACCCACTTTTCGCACTTGTGTTAGTGTTGAAAAACCACTTTTCACACTTGTGTTAGTGTTGAAAAACCACTTTTCGCACTTGTGTTAGTGTTGATAAACCACTTTTCGCACCTTGTGTTGGTGAGGGAAACCACTTTTGCACTTGTATTAGTGTTGAAAAAACACTTTTTGCACTTGTATTCGTGTGGAAAAAACACTTTTCGCACTTGTGTTAGTGTTGAAAAACCACTTTTCGCACTTGTGTTAGTGTTGATAAACCACTTTTCGCACTTGTGTTGGTGCAGGAAACCACTTTTGCACTTGTGTTAGTGTGGAAAAAACACTTTATGCACTTGTGTTAGTGTTAAAAACCACTTTTTGCACTTGTGTTAGTGTTGAAAAACCACTTTTCGCACTTGTGTTGGTGCAGTAAACCACTTTTGCACTTGTATTAGTGTGGAAAAAACACTTTTCGCACTTGTGTTAGTGTTGAAAAACCACTTTTCGCACTTGTGTTGGTGCAGGAAACTACTTTTGCACTTGTGTGAGTGTTGAAAAACCACTTTTCGCACTTGTGTTGGTGCAGTAAACCACTTTTGCACTTGTATTAGTGTGGAAAAAACACTTTTCGCACTTGTGTTAGTGTTGAAAAACCACTTTTCGCACTTGTGTTGGTGCAGGAAACTACTTTTGCACTTGTATTAGTGTGGAAAAAAACACTTTTCGCACTTGTGTTAGTGTTGAAAAACCACTTTTCCCACTTGTGTTAGTGTTGAAAAACCACTTTTCACACTTGTGTTAGTGTTGAAAAATCACTTTTCCCACTTGTGTTGGTGCAGGAAACCACTTTTGCACTTGTATTGGTGTGGAAAAAACACTTTTCGCACTTGTGTTAGTGTTGAAAAACCACTTTTCGTACTTGTGTTAGTGTTGATAAACCACTTTTCGCACTTGTGTTAGTGTGGAAAAACCACTTTTCGCACTTGTGTTAGTGTTGAAAAACCACTTTTCGCACTTGTGTTAGTGTTGAAAAACCACTTTTTGTACTTGTGTTAGTGTTGAAAAACCACTTTTTGCACTTGTGTTAGTGTTGAAAAACCACTTTTCGCACTTGTGTTGGTGCAGGAAACCACTTTTGCACTTGTATTAGTGTGGAAAAAACACTTTTTGCACTTGTGATAGTGTTGAAAAACCACTTTTCGCACTTGTGTTAGTGTTGAAAAACCACTTTTTGCACTTGTGTTGGTGCAGGAAACCCCTTTTGCACTTGTATTAGTGTAGAAAAACCACTTTTCGCACTTGTGTTAGTGTTGAAAAACCACTTTTCGCACTTGTGTTAGTGTTGAAAAACCACTTTTCACACTTGTGTTAGTGTTGAAAAACCACTTTTCGCACTTGTGTTGGTGCAGGAAACCACATTTGCACTTGTATTAGTGTGGAAAAAACACTTTTCCGCACTTGTGTTAGTGTTGAAAAACCACTTTTCGCACTTGTGTTGGTGCAGGAAACCACTTTTGCACTTGTATTAGTGTGGAAAAAACACTTTTTGCACTGGTGATAGTGTTGAAAAACCACTTTTCGCACTTGTGTTAGTGTTGAAAAACCACTTTTCGCACTTGTGTTGGTGCAGGAAACCACTTTTGCACTTGTATTAGTGTAGAAAAACCACTTTTCGCACTTGTGTTAGTGTTGAAAAACCACTTTTCGCACTTGTGTTAGTGTTGAAAAACCACTTTTCACACTTGTGTTAGTGTTGAAAAACCACTTTTCACACTTGTGTTAGTGTTGATAAACCACTTTTCGCACTTGTGTTGGTGAGGGAAACCACTTTTGCACTTGTATTAGTGTGTGAAAAAACACTTTTTGCACTTGTATTAGTGTGGAAAAAACACTTTTCGCACTTGTGTGTTAGTGTTGAAAAACCACTTTTCGCACTTGTGTTAGTGTTGATAAACCACTTTTCGCACTTGTGTTGGTGCAGGAAACCACTTTTGCACTTGTGTTAGTGTGGAAAAAACACTTTATGCACTTGTGTTAGTGTTTAAAAACCACTTTTTGCACTTGTGTTAGTGTTGAAAAACCACTTTTCGCACTTGTGTTGGTGCAGTAAACCACTTTTGCACTTGTATTAGTGTGGAAAAAACACTTTTCGCACTTGTGTTAGTGTTGAAAAACCACTTTTCGCACTTGTGTTGGTGCAGGAAACTACTTTTGCACTTGTGTGAGTGTTGAAAAACCACTTTTCGCACTTGTGTTGGTGCAGTAAACCACTTTTGCACTTGTATTAGTGTGGAAAAAACACTTTTCGCACTTGTGTTAGTGTTGAAAAACCACTTTTCGCACTTGTGTTGGTGCAGGAAACTACTTTTGCACTTGTATTAGTGTGGAAAAAACACTTTTCGCACTTGTGTTAATGTTGAAAAACCACTTTTCCCACTTGTGTTAGTGTTGAAAAACCACTTTTCACACTTGTGTTAGTGTTGAAAAATCACTTTTCCCACTTGTGTTGGTGCAGGAAACCACTTTTGCACTTGTATTGGTGTGGAAAAAACACTTTTCGCACTTGTGTTAGTGTTGAAAAACCACTTTTCGTACTTGTGTTAGTGTTGATAAACCACTTTTCGCACTTGTGTTAGTGTGGAAAAACCACTTTTCGCACTTGTGTTAGTGTTGAAAAACCACTTTTCGCACTTGTGTTAGTGTTGAAAAACCACTTTTTGCACTTGTGTTAGTGTTGAAAAACCACTTTTTGCACTTGTGTTAGTGTTGAAAAACCACTTTTCGCACTTGTGTTGGTGCAGGAAACCACTTTTGCACTTGTATTAGTGTGGAAAAAACACTTTTTGCACTTGTGATAGTGTTGAAAAACCACTTTTCGCACTTGTGTTAGTGTTGAAAAACCACTTTTCGCACTTGTGTTGGTGCAGGAAACCCCTTTTGCACTTGTATTAGTGTAGAAAAACCACTTTTCGCACTTGTGTTAGTGTTGAAAAACCACTTTTCGCACTTGTGTTAGTGTTGAAAAACCACTTTTCACACTTGTGTTAGTGTTGAAAAACCACTTTTCGCACTTGTGTTGGTGCAGGAAACCACTTTTGCACTTGTATTAGTGTGGAAAAAACACTTTTCGCACTTGTGTTAGTGTTGAAAAACCACTTTTCGCACTTGTGTTGGTGCAGGAAACCACTTTTGCACTTGTATTAGTGTGGAAAAAACACTTTTTGCACTGGTGATAGTGTTGAAAAACCACTTTTCGCACTTGTGTTAGTGTTGAAAAACCACTTTTCGCACTTGTGTTGGTGCAGGAAACCACTTTTGCACTTGTATTAGTGTAGAAAAACCACTTTTCGCACTTGTGTTAGTGTTGAAAAACCACTTTTCGCACTTGTGTTAGTGTTGAAAAACCACTTTTCACACTTGTGTTAGTGTTGAAAAACCACTTTTCGCACTTGTGTTAGTGTTGATAAACCACTTTTCGCACTTGTGTTGGTGCAGGAAACCACTTTTGCACTTGTATTAGTGTGGAAAAAACACTTTTTGCACTTGTATTAGTGTGGAAAAAACACTTTTCGCACTTGTGTTAGTGTTGAAAAACCACTTTTCACACTTGTGTTAGTGTTGATAAACCACTTTTCGCACTTGTGTTGGTGCAGGAAACCACTTTTGCACTTGTGTTCGTGTGGAAAAAACACTTTTTGCACTTGTGATAGTGTTGAAAAACCACTTTTCGCACTTGTGTTGGTGCAGGAAACCACTTTTGCACTTGTATTAGTGTGGAAAAACCACTTTTCGCACTTGTGTTAGTGTTGAAAAACCACTTTTCGCACTTGTGTTAGTGTTGAAAAACCACTTTTCGCACTTGTGTTAGTGTTGAAAAACCACTTTTCGCACTTGTGTTGGTGAGGGAAACCACTTTTGCACTTGTATTAGTGTGGAAAAAACACTTTTTGCACTTGTATTAGTGTGGAAAAAACACTTTTCGCACTTGTGTTAGTGTTGAAAAACCACTTTTCGCACTTGTGTTAGTGTTGATAAACCACTTTTCGCACTTGTGTTGGTGCAGGAAACCACTTTTGCACTTGTGTTAGTGTGGAAAAAACACTTTATGCACTTGTGTTAGTGTTTAAAAACCACTTTTTGCACTTGTGTTAGTGTTGAAAAACCACTTTTCGCACTTGTGTTGGTGCAGTAAACCACTTTTGCACTTGTATTAGTGTGGAAAAAACACTTTTCGCACTTGTGTTAGTGTTGAAAAACCACTTTTCGCACTTGTGTTGGTGCAGGAAACTACTTTTGCACTTGTGTGAGTGTTGAAAAACCACTTTTCGCACTTGTGTTGGTGCAGTAAACCACTTTTGCCCTTGTATTAGTGTGGAAAAAACACTTTTCGCACTTGTGTTAGTGTTGAAAAACCACTTTTCGCACTTGTGTTGGTGCAGGAAACTACTTTTGCACTTGTATTAGTGTGGAAAAAACACTTTTCGCACTTGTGTTAATGTTGAAAAACCACTTTTCCCACTTGTGTTAGTGTTGAAAAACCACTTTTCACACTTGTGTTAGTGTTGAAAAATCACTTTTCCCACTTGTGTTGGTGCAGGAAACCACTTTTGCACTTGTATTGGTGTGGAAAAAACACTTTTCGCACTTGTGTTAGTGTTGAAAAACCACTTTTCGTACTTGTGTTAGTGTTGATAAACCACTTTTCGCACTTGTGTTAGTGTGGAAAAACCACTTTTCGCACTTGTGTTAGTGTTGAAAAACCACTTTTCGCACTTGTGTTAGTGTTGAAAAACCACTTTTTGCACTTGTGTTAGTGTTGAAAAACCACTTTTTGCACTTGTGTTAGTGTTGAAAAACCACTTTTCGCACTTGTGTTGGTGCAGGAAACCACTTTTGCACTTGTATTAGTGTGGAAAAAACACTTTTTGCACTTGTGATAGTGTTGAAAAACCACTTTTCGCACTTGTGTTAGTGTTGAAAAACCACTTTTCGCACTTGTGTTGGTGCAGGAAACCCCTTTTGCACTTGTATTAGTGTAGAAAAACCACTTTTCGCACTTGTGTTAGTGTTGAAAAACCACTTTTCGCACTTGTGTTAGTGTTGAAAAACCACTTTTCACACTTGTGTTAGTGTTGAAAAACCACTTTTCGCACTTGTGTTGGTGCAGGAAACCACTTTTGCACTTGTATTAGTGTGGAAAAAACACTTTTCGCACTTGTGTTAGTGTTGAAAAACCACTTTTCGCACTTGTGTTGGTGCAGGAAACCACTTTTGCACTTGTATTAGTGTGGAAAAAACACTTTTTGCACTGGTGATAGTGTTGAAAAACCACTTTTCGCACTTGTGTTAGTGTTGAAAAACCACTTTTCGCACTTGTGTTGGTGCAGGAAACCACTTTTGCACTTGTATTAGTGTAGAAAAACCACTTTTCGCACTTGTGTTAGTGTTGAAAAACCACTTTTCGCACTTGTGTTAGTGTTGAAAAACCACTTTTCACACTTGTGTTAGTGTTGAAAAACCACTTTTCGCACTTGTGTTAGTGTTGATAAACCACTTTTCGCACTTGTGTTGGTGCAGGAAACCACTTTTGCACTTGTATTAGTGTGGAAAAAACACTTTTTGCACTTGTATTAGTGTGGAAAAAACACTTTTCGCACTTGTGTTAGTGTTGAAAAACCACTTTTCACACTTGTGTTAGTGTTGATAAACCACTTTTCGCACTTGTGTTGGTGCAGGAAACCACTTTTGCACTTGTGTTCGTGTGGAAAAAACACTTTTTGCACTTGTGATAGTGTTGAAAAACCACTTTTCGCACTTGTGTTGGTGCAGGAAACCACTTTTGCACTTGTATTAGTGTGGAAAAACCACTTTTCGCACTTGTGTTAGTGTTGAAAAACCACTTTTCGCACTTGTGTTAGTGTTGAAAAACCACTTTTCGCACTTGTGTTAGTGTTGAAAAACCACTTTTCGCACTTGTGTTGGTGCAGGAAACCACTTTTGCACTTGTATTAGTGTGGAAAAACCACTTTTCGGACTTGTGTTAGTGTTGAAAAACCACTTTTTGCACTTGTGTTGGTGCAGGAAACCACTTTTGTACTTGTATTCGTGTGGAAAAAAACGCTTTTTGCACTTGTGATAGTGTTGAAAACCCACTTTTCGCACTTGTGTTAGTGTTGAAAAACCACTTTTCGCACTTGTGTTGGTGCAGGAAACCACTTTTGCACTTGTATTAGTGTGGAAAAACCACTTTTCGCACTTGTGTTAGTGTTGAAAAACCACTTTTCGCACTTGTGTTAGTGTTGAAAAACCACTTTTCGCACTTGTGTTGGTGCAGGAAACCACTTTTCACACTTGTATTAGTGTGGAAAAACCACTTTTCACACTTGTGTTAGTGTTGAAAAACCATTTTTCGCACTTGTGTTAGTGTTGAAAAACCACTTTTCACACTTGTGTTAGTGTTGAAAAACCACTTTTCGCACTTGTGTTGGTGCAGGAAACCACTTTTGCATTGTATTAGTGTGGAAAAACCACTTTTCGCACTTGTGGTAGTGTTGAAAAACCACTTTTCGCACTTGTGTTAGTGTTGAAAAACCACTTTTCGCACTTGTGTTAGTGTTGAAAAACCACTTTTCGCACTTGTGTTGGTGCAGGAAACCACTTTTGCACTTGTATTAGTGTGGAAAAAACACTTTTTGCACTTGTGATAGTGTTGAAAAACCACTTTTCGCACTTGTGTTAGTGTTGAAAAACAACTTTTCACACTTGTGTTAGTGTTGAAAAACCACTTTTCGCACTTGTGTTGGTGCAGGAAACCACTTTTGCACTTGTATTAGTGTGGAAAAAACACTTTTCGCACTTGTGTTAGTGTTGAAAAACCACTTTTCGCACTTGTGTTAGTGTTGATAAACCACTTTTTGCACTTGTGTTGGTGCAGGAAACCACTTTTGCACTTGTATTAGTGTGGAAAAAACACTTTTTGCACTTGTGATAGTGTTGAAAAACCACTTTTCGCACTTGTGTTAGTTTTGATAAACCACTTTTCGCACTTGTGTTGGTGCAGGAAACCACTTTTGCACTTGTATTAGTGTCGAAAAAACACTTTTTGCACTTGTGATAGTGTTGAAAAACCACTTTTCGCACTCGTGTTAGTGTTGAAAAACCACTTTTCGCACTTGTGTTGGTGCAGGAAACCACTTTTGCACTTGTATTAGTGTGGAAAAACCACTTTTCGCACTTGTGTTAGTGTTGAAAAACCACTTTTTGCACTTGTGTTAGTGTTGAAAAACCACTTTTCGCACTTGTGTTGGTGCAGGAAACCACTTTTGCACTTGTATTAGTGTGGAAAAAACACTTTTTGCACTTGTGATAGTGTTGAAAAACCACTTTTCGCACTTGTGTTAGTGTTGAAAAACCACTTTTCGCACTTGTGTTGGTGCAGGAAACCCCTTTTGCACTTGTATTAGTGTAGAAAAACCACTTTTCGCACTTGTGTTAGTGTTGAAAAACCACTTTTCGCACTTGTGTTAGTGTTGAAAAACCACTTTTCACACTTGTGTTAGTGTTGAAAAACCACTTTTCGCACTTGTGTTGGTGCAGGAAACCACTTTTGCACTTGTATTAGTGTGGAAAAAACACTTTTCGCACTTGTGTTAGTGTTGAAAAACCACTTTTTGCACTTGTGTTGGTGCAGGAAACCACTTTTGCACTTGTATTAGTGTGGAAAAAACACTTTTTGCACTGGTGATAGTGTTGAAAAACCACTTTTCGCACTTGTGTTAGTGTTGAAAAACCACTTTTCGCACTTGTGTTGGTGCAGGAAACCACTTTTGCACTTGTATTAGTGTAGAAAAACCACTTTTCGCACTTGTGTTAGTGTTGAAAAACCACTTTTCACACTTGTGTTAGTGTTGAAAAACCACTTTTCACACTTGTGTTAGTGTTGAAAAACCACTTTTCGCACTTGTGTTAGTGTTGATAAACCACTTTTCGCACTTGTGTTGGTGCAGGAAACCACTTTTGCACTTGTATTAGTGTGGAAAAAACACTTTTTGCACTTGTATTAGTGTGGAAAAAACACTTTTCGCACTTGTGTTAGTGTTGAAAAACCACTTTTCACACTTGTGTTAGTGTTGATAAACCACTTTTCGCACTTGTGTTGGTGCAGGAAACCACTTTTGCACTTGTGTTAGTGTGGAAAAAACACTTTTTGCACTTGTGATAGTGTTGAAAAACCACTTTTCGCACTTGTGTTGGTGCAGGAAACCACTTTTGCACTTGTATTAGTGTGGAAAAACCACTTTTCGCACTTGTGTTAGTGTTGAAAAACCACTTTTCGCACTTGTGTTAGTGTTGAAAAACCACTTTTCGCACTTGTGTTAGTGTTGAAAAACCACTTTTCGCACTTGTGTTGGTGCAGGAAACCACTTTTGCACTTGTATTAGTGTGGAAAAACCACTTTTCGGACTTGTGTTAGTGTTGAAAAACCACTTTTTGCACTTGTGTTGGTGCAGGAAACCACTTTTGTACTTGTATTCGTGTGGAAAAAAACGCTTTTTGCACTTGTGATAGTGTTGAAAACCCACTTTTCGCACTTGTGTTAGTGTTGAAAAACCACTTTTCGCACTTGTGTTGGTGCAGGAAACCACTTTTGCACTTGTATTAGTGTGGAAAAACCACTTTTCGCACTTGTGTTAGTGTTGAAAAACCACTTTTCGCACTTGTGTTAGTGTTGAAAAACCACTTTTCGCACTTGTGTTGGTGCAGGAAACCACTTTTCACACTTGTATTAGTGTGGAAAAACCACTTTTCACACTTGTGTTAGTGTTGAAAAACCACTTTTCGCACTTGTGTTAGTGTTGAAAAACCACTTTTCACACTTGTGTTAGTGTTGAAAAACCACTTTTCGCACTTGTGTTGGTGCAGGAAACCACTTTTGCATTGTATTAGTGTGGAAAAACCACTTTTCGCACTTGTGTTAGTGTTGAAAAACCACTTTTCGCACTTGTGTTAGTGTTGAAAAACCACTTTTCGCACTTGTGTTAGTGTTGAAAAACCACTTTTCGCACTTGTGTTGGTGCAGGAAACCACTTTTGCACTTGTATTAGTGTGGAAAAAAACTTTTTGCACTTGTGATAGTGTTGAAAAACCACTTTTCGCACTTGTGTTAGTGTTGAAAAACAACTTTTCACACTTGTGTTAGTGTTGAAAAACCACTTTTCGCACTTGTGTTGGTGCAGGAAACCACTTTTGCACTTGTATTAGTGTGGAAAAAACACTTTTCGCACTTGTGTTAGTGTTGAAAAACCACTTTTCGCACTTGTGTTAGTGTTGATAAACCACTTTTTGCACTTGTGTTGGTGCAGGAAACCACTTTTGCACTTGTATTAGTGTGGAAAAAACACTTTTTGCACTTGTGATAGTGTTGAAAAACCACTTTTCGCACTTGTGTTAGTTTTGATAAACCACTTTTCGCACTTGTGTTGGTGCAGGAAACCACTTTTGCACTTGTATTAGTGTCGAAAAAACACTTTTTGCACTTGTGATAGTGTTGAAAAACCACTTTTCGCACTCGTGTTAGTGTTGAAAAACCACTTTTCGCACTTGTGTTGGTGCAGGAAACCACTTTTGCACTTGTATTAGTGTGGAAAAACCACTTTTCGCACTTGTGTTAGTGTTGAAAAACCACTTTTCGCACTTGTGTTAGTGTTGAAAAACCACTTTTCGCACTTGTGTTGGTGCAGGAAACCACTTTTGCACTTGTATTAGTGTGGAAAAAACACTTTTTGCACTTGTGATAGTGTTGAAAAACCACTTTTCACACTTGTGTTAGTGTTGAAAAACCACTTTTCGCACTTGTGTTGGTGCATGAAACCACTTTTGCACTTGTATTAGTGTGGAAAAACCACTTTCCGCACTTGTGTTAGTGTTGAAAAACCACTTTTCGCACTTGTGTTGGTGCAGGAAACCACTTTTGCACTTGTATTAGTGTGGAAAAAACACTTTTCGCACTTGTGTTAGTGTTGAAAAACCACTTTTCGCACTTGTGTTGGTGCAGGAAACCACTTTTGCACTTGCATTAGTGTGAAAAAACACTTTTTGCACTTGTATTTGTGTGGAAAAAACACTTTTTGCACTTGTGATAGTGTTGAAAAACCACTTTTCACACTTGTGTTAGTGTTGAAAAACCACTTTTCGCACTTGTGTTGGAGCAGGAAACCACTTTTGCACTTGTATTAGTGTGGAAAAACCACTTTTCGCACTTGTGTTAGTGTTGAAAAACCACTTTTCGCACTTGTGTTAGTGTTGAAAAACCACTTTTCGCACTTGTGTTAGTGTTGAAAAACCACTTTTCGCACTTGTGTTGGTGCAGGAAACCACTTTTGCACTTGTATTAGTGTGGAAAAAACACTTTTTGCACTTGTGATAATGTTGAAAAACCACTTTTCGCACTTGTGTTAGTGTTGAAAAACAACTTTTCACACTTGTGTTAGTGTTGAAAAACCACTTTTCGCACTTGTGTTGGTGCAGGAAACCACTTTTGCACTTGTATTAGTGTGGAAAAAACACTTTTCGCACTTGTGTTAGTGTTGAAAAACCACTTTTCGCACTTGTGTTAGTGTTGAAAAACCACTTTTCACACTTGTGTTAGTGTTGAAAAACCACTTTTCGCACTTGTGTTGGTGCAGGAAACCACTTTTGCACTTGTATTAGTGTGGAAAAAACACTTTTCGCACTTGTGTTAGTGTTGAAAAACCACTTTTTGCACTTGTGTTAGTGTTGATAAACCACTTTTCGCACTTGTGTTGCTGCAGGAAACCACTTTTGCACTTGTATTAGTGTGGAAAAAACACTTTTTGCACTTGTGATAGTGTTGAAAAACCACTTTTCGCACTTGTGTTAGTGTTGAAAAACCACTTTTCGCACTTGTGTTGGTGCAGGAAACCACTTTTGCACTTGTATTAGTGTGGAAAAAACACTTTTCGCACTTGTGTTAGTGTTGAAAAACCACTTTTCGCACTTGTGTTAGTGTTGATAAACCACTTTTTGCACTTGTGTTGGTGCAGGAAACCACTTTTGCACTTGTATTAGTGTGGAAAAAACACTTTTTGCACTTGTGATAGTGTTGAAAAACCACTTTTCGCACTTGTGTTAGTGTTGATAAACCACTTTTCGCACTTGTGTTGGTGCAGGAAACCACTTTTGCACTTGTATTAGTGTCGAAAAAACACTTTTTGCACTTGTGATAGTGTTGAAAAACCACTTTTCGCACTCGTGTTAGTGTTGAAAAACCACTTTTCGCACTTGTGTTGGTGCAGGAAACCACTTCTGCACTTGTATTAGTGTGGAAAAACCACTTTTCGCACTTGTGTTAGTGTTGAAAAACCACTTTTCGCACTTGTGTTAGTGTTGAAAAACCACTTTTCGCACTTGTGTTGGTGCAGGAAACCACTTTTGCACTTGTATTAGTGTGGAAAAAACACTTTTTGCACTTGTGATAGTGTTGAAAAACCACTTTTCACACTTGTGTTAGTGTTGAAAAACCACTTTTCGCACTTGTGTTGGTGCATGAAACCACTTTTGCACTTGTATTAGTGTGGAAAAACCACTTTCCGCACTTGTGTTAGTGTTGAAAAACCACTTTTCGCACTTGTGTTGGTGCAGGAAACCACTTTTGCACTTGTATTAGTGTGGAAAAAACACTTTTCGCACTTGTGTTAGTGTTGAAAAACCACTTTTCGCACTTGTGTTGGTGCAGGAAACCACTTTTGCACTTGCATTAGTGTGAAAAAACACTTTTTGCACTTGTGATAGTGTTGAAAAACCACTTTTCGCACTTGTGTTAGTGTTGAAAAACCACTTTTCGCACTTGTGTTGTTGCAGGAAACCACTTTTGCACTTGTATTTGTGTGGAAAAAACACTTTTTGCACTTGTGATAGTGTTGAAAAACCACTTTTCACACTTGTGTTAGTGTTGAAAAACCACTTTTCGCACTTGTGTTGGTGCAGGAAACCACTTTTGCACTTGTATTAGTGTGGAAAAACCACTTTTCGCACTTGTGTTAGTGTTGAAAAACCACTTTTCGCACTTGTGTTAGTGTTGAAAAACCACTTTTCGCACTTGTGTTAGTGTTGAAAAACCACTTTTCGCACTTGTGTTGGTGCAGGAAACCACTTTTGCACTTGTATTAGTGTGGAAAAAACACTTTTTGCACTTGTGATAATGTTGAAAAACCACTTTTCGCACTTGTGTTAGTGTTGAAAAACAACTTTTCACACTTGTGTTAGTGTTGAAAAACCACTTTTCGCACTTGTGTTGGTGCAGGAAACCACTTTTGCACTTGTATTAGTGTGGAAAAAACACTTTTCGCACTTGTGTTAGTGTTGAAAAACCACTTTTCGCACTTGTGTTAGTGTTGAAAAACCACTTTTCACACTTGTGTTAGTGTTGAAAAACCACTTTTCGCACTTGTGTTGGTGCAGGAAACCACTTTTGCACTTGTATTAGTGTGGAAAAAACACTTTTCGCACTTGTGTTAGTGTTGAAAAACCACTTTTTGCATTTGTGTTAGTGTTGATAAACCACTTTTCGCACTTGTGTTGCTGCAGGAAACCACTTTTGCACTTGTATTAGTGTGGAAAAAACACTTTTTGCACTTGTGATAGTGTTGAAAAACCACTTTTCGCACTTGTGTTAGTGTTGATAAACCACTTTTCACACTTGTGTTGGTGCAGGAAACCACTTTTGCACTTGTATTAGTGTCGAAAAAACACTTTTTGCACTTGTGATAGTGTTGAAAAACCACTTTTCGCACTTGTGTTAGTGTTGAAAAACCACTTTTCGCACTTGTGTTGGTGCAGGAAATCACTTTTGCACTTGTATTAGTGTGGAAAAACCACTTTTCGCACTTGTGTTAGTGTTGAAAAACCACTTTTCGCACTTGTGTTAGTGTTGAAAAACCACTTTTCGCACTTGTGTTGGTGCAGGAAACCACTTTTGCACTTGTATTAGTGTTGAAAAACCACTTTTCACACTTGTGTTAGTGTTGAAAAACCACTTTTCGCACTTGTGTTGGTGCAGGAAACCACTTTTGCACTTGTATTAGTGTGGAAAAACCACTTTTCGCACTTGTGTTAGTGTTGAAAAACCACTTTTCGCACTTGTGTTGGTGCAGGAAACCACTTTTGCACTTGTATTAGTGTGGAAAAAACACTTTTCGCACTTGTGTTAGTGTTGAAAAACCACTTTTCGCACTTGTGTTGGTGCAGGAAACCACTTTTGCACTTGCATTAGTGTGAAAAAACACTTGTTGCACTTGTGGTAGTGTTGAAAAACCACTTTTCGCACTTGTGTTAGTGTTGAAAAACCACTTTTCGCACTTGTGTTGTTGCAGGAAACCACTTTTGCACTTGTATTTGTGTGGAAAAAATCACTTTTTGCACTTGTGATAGTGTTGAAAAACCACTTTTCACACTTGTGTTAGTGTTGAAAAACCACTTTTCGCACTTGTGTTGGTGCAGGAAACCACTTTTGCACTTGTATTAGTGTGGATAAACCACTTTTTGCACTTGTGTTATTGTTGAAAAACCACTTTTCGCACTTGTGTTAGTGTTGAAAAACCACTTTTCGCACTTGTGTTGGTGCAGGAAACCACTTTTGCACTTGTATTAGTGTGGAAAAACCACTTTTCGCACTTGTGTTAGTGTTGAAAAAACACTTTTCGCACTTGTGTTGGTGTTGAAAAACCACTTTTCGCACTTGTGTTGGTGCAGGAAACCACTTTTGCACTTGTATTAGTGTGGAAAAACCACTTTTCGCACTTGTGTTAGTGTTGAAAAACCACTTTTCGCACTTGTGTTAGTGTTGAAAAACCACTTTTCGCACTTGTGTTGGTGCAGGAAACCACTTTTGCACTTGTATTAGTGTGGAAAAACCACTTTTCGCACTTGTGTTAGTGTTGAAAAACCACTTTTCGCACTTGTGTTAGTGTTGAAAAACCACTTTTCGCACTTGTGTTAGTGTTGAAAAACCACTTTTCACACTTGTGTTGGTGCAGGAAACCACTTTTGCACTTGTATTAGTGTGGAAAAAACACTTTTTGCACTTGTGCTAGTGTTGAAAAAACACTTTTCGCACTTGTGTTGGTGTTGAAAAACCACTTTTCGCACTTGTGTTAGTGTTGAAAAACCACTTTTCGCACTTGTGTTGGTGCAGGAAACCACTTTTGCACTTGTATTAGTGTGGAAAAAACACTTTTTGCACTTGTGATAGTGTTGAAAAACCACTTTTCGCACTTGTGTTAGTGTTGAAAAACCACTTTTCGCACATGTGTTGGTGCAGGAAACCACTTTTGCACTTGTTTTAGTGTGGAAAAACCACTTTTCACACTTGTGTTAGTGTTGAAAAACCACTTTTCGCACTAGTGTTAGTGTTGAAAAACCACTTTTCGCACTTGTGTTAGTGTTGAAAAACCACTTTTCGCACTTGTGTTGGTGCAGGAAACCACTTTTGCACTTGTATTAGTGTGGAAAAAACACTTTTCGCACTTGTGTTAGTGTTGAAAAACCACTTTTTGCACTTGTGTTAGTGTTGAAAAACCACTTTTCACACTTGTGTTAGTGTTGAAAAACCACTTTTCACACTTGTGTTGGTGCAGGAAACCACTTTTGCACTTGTATTATTGTGGAAAAACCACTTTTGCACTTGTATTAGTGTGGAAAAAACACTTTTCGCACTTGTGTTAGTGTTGAAAAACCACTTTTCGCACTTGTGTTGGTGCAGGAAACCACTTTTGCACTTGTATTAGTGTGGAAAAAACACTTTTCGCACTTGTGTTAGTTTTGAAAAACCACTTTTCGCACTTGTGTTAGTGTTGAAAAACCACTTTTCGCACTTGTGTTGGTGCAGGAAACCACTTTTGCACTTGCATTAGTGTGAAAAAACACTTTTTGCACTTGTGATAGTGTTGAAAAACCACTTTTCGCACTTGTGTTAGTGTTGAAAAACCACTTTTCGCACTTGTGTTGTTGCAGGAAACCACTTTTGCACTTGTATTTGTGTGGAAAAAACACTTTTTGCACTTGTGATAGTGTTGAAAAACCACTTTTCACACTTGTGTTCGTGTTGAAAAACCACTTTTCGCACTTGTGTTGGTGCAGGAAACCACTTTTGCACTTGTATTAGTGTGGAAAAACCACTTTTCGCACTTGTGTTAGTGTTGAAAAACCACTTTTCACACTTGTGTTAGTGTTGAAAAACCACTTTTCGCACTTGTGTTAGTGTTGAAAAACCACTTTTCGCACTTGTGTTGGTGCAGGAAACCACTTTTGCACTTGTATTAGTGTGGAAAAAACACTTTTTGCACTTGTGATAGTGTTGAAAAACCACTTTTCGCACTAGTGTTAGTGTTGAAAAACCACTTTTCGCACTTGTGTTAGTGTTGAAAAACCACTTTTCGCACTTGTGTTGGTGCAGGAAACCACTTTTGCACTTGTATTAGTGTGGAAAAAACACTTTTCGCACTTGTGTTAGTGTTGAAAAACCACTTTTTGCACTTGTGTTAGTGTTGAAAAACCACTTTTCACACTTGTGTTAGTGTTGAAAAACCACTTTTCACACTTGTGTTGGTGCAGGAAACCACTTTTGCACTTGTATTATTGTGGAAAAACCACTTTTGCACTTGTATTAGTGTGGAAAAAACACTTTTCGCACTTGTGTTAGTGTTGAAAAACCACTTTTCGCACTTGTGTTGTTGCAGGAAACCACTTTTGCACTTGTATTTGTGTGTAAAAATCACTTTTTGCACTTGTATTAGTGTGGAAAAACCACTTTTCGCACTTGTGTTAGTGTTGAAAAACCACTTTTTGCACTTGTGTTAGTGTTGAAAAACCACTTTTCACACTTGTGTTAGTGTTGAAAAACCACTTTTCACACTTGTGTTGGTGCAGGAAACCACTTTTGCACTTGTATTATTGTGGAAAAACCACTTTTGCACTTGTATTAGTGTGGAAAAAACACTTTTCGCACTTGTGTTAGTGTTGAAAAACCACTTTTCGCACTTGTGTTGTTGCAGGAAACCACTTTTGCACTGTTGCAGGAAACCAATTTGTGTGTAAAAATCACTTTTTGCACTTGTATTAGTGTGGAAAAACCACTTTTCGCACTTGTGTTAGTGTTGAAAAACCACTTTTCGCACTTGTGTTAGTGTTGAAAAACCACTTTTCGCACTTGTGTTGGTGCAGGAAACCACTTTTGCACTTGTATTAGTGTTGAAAAACCACTTTTCACACTTGTGTTAGTGTTGAAAAACCACTTTTCGCACTTGTGTTGGTGCAGGAAACCACTTTTGCACTTGTATTAGTGTGGAAAAACCACTTTTCGCACTTGTGTTAGTGTTGAAAAACCACTTTTCGCACTTGTGTTGGTGCAGGAAACCACTTTTGCACTTGTATTAGTGTGGAAAAAACACTTTTCGCACTTGTGTTAGTGTTGAAAAACCACTTTTCGCACTTGTGTTGGTGCAGGAAACCACTTTTGCACTTGCATTAGTGTGAAAAAACACTTGTTGCACTTGTGATAGTGTTGAAAAACCACTTTTCGCACTTGTGTTAGTGTTGAAAAACCACTTTTCGCACTTGTGTTGTTGCAGGAAACCACTTTTGCACTTGTATTTGTGTGGAAAAAATCACTTTTTGCACTTGTGATAGTGTTGAAAAACCACTTTTCACACTTGTGTTAGTGTTGAAAAACCACTTTTCGCACTTGTGTTGGTGCAGGAAACCACTTTTGCACTTGTATTAGTGTGGATAAACCACTTTTTGCACTTGTGTTATTGTTGAAAAACCACTTTTCGCACTTGTGTTAGTGTTGAAAAACCACTTTTCGCACTTGTGTTGGTGCAGGAAACCACTTTTGCACTTGTATTAGTGTGGAAAAACCACTTTTCGCACTTGTGTTAGTGTTGAAAAAACACTTTTCGCACTTGTGTTGGTGTTGAAAAACCACTTTTCGCACTTGTGTTGGTGCAGGAAACCACTTTTGCACTTGTATTAGTGTGGAAAAACCACTTTTCGCGCTTGTGTTAGTGTTGAAAAACCACTTTTCGCACTTGTGTTAGTGTTGAAAAACCACTTTTCGCACTTGTGTTGGTGCAGGAAACCACTTTTGCACTTGTATTAGTGTGGAAAAACCACTTTTCGCACTTGTGTTAGTGTTGAAAAACCACTTTTCGCACTTGTGTTAGTGTTGAAAAACCACTTTTCGCACTTGTGTTAGTGTTGAAAAACCACTTTTCACACTTGTGTTGGTGCAGGAAACCACTTTTGCACTTGTATTAGTGTGGAAAAAACACTTTTTGCACTTGTGCTAGTGTTGAAAAAACACTTTTCGCACTTGTGTTGGTGTTGAAAAACCACTTTTCGCACTTGTGTTAGTGTTGAAAAACCACTTTTCGCACTTGTGTTGGTGCAGGAAACCACTTTTGCACTTGTATTAGTGTGGAAAAAACACTTTTTGCACTTGTGATAGTGTTGAAAAACCACTTTTCGCACTTGTGTTAGTGTTGAAAAACCACTTTTCGCACATGTGTTGGTGCAGGAAACCACTTTTGCACTTGTTTTAGTGTGGAAAAACCACTTTTCACACTTGTGTTAGTGTTGAAAAACCACTTTTCGCACTAGTGTTAGTGTTGAAAAACCACTTTTCGCACTTGTGTTAGTGTTGAAAAACCACTTTTCGCACTTGTGTTGGTGCAGGAAACCACTTTTGCACTTGTATTAGTGTGGAAAAAACACTTTTCGCACTTGTGTTAGTGTTGAAAAACCACTTTTTGCACTTGTGTTAGTGTTGAAAAACCACTTTTCACACTTGTGTTAGTGTTGAAAAACCACTTTTCACACTTGTGTTGGTGCAGGAAACCACTTTTGCACTTGTATTATTGTGGAAAAACCACTTTTGCACTTGTATTAGTGTGGAAAAAACACTTTTCGCACTTGTGTTAGTGTTGAAAAACCACTTTTCGCACTTGTGTTGGTGCAGGAAACCACTTTTGCACTTGTATTAGTGTGGAAAAAACACTTTTCGCACTTGTGTTAGTTTTGAAAAACCACTTTTCGCACTTGTGTTAGTGTTGAAAAACCACTTTTCGCACTTGTGTTGGTGCAGGAAACCACTTTTGCACTTGCATTAGTGTGAAAAAACACTTTTTGCACTTGTGATAGTGTTGAAAAACCACTTTTCGCACTTGTGTTAGTGTTGAAAAACCACTTTTCGCACTTGTGTTGTTGCAGGAAACCACTTTTGCACTTGTATTTGTGTGGAAAAAACACTTTTTGCACTTGTGATAGTGTTGAAAAACCACTTTTCACACTTGTGTTCGTGTTGAAAAACCACTTTTCGCACTTGTGTTGGTGCAGGAAACCACTTTTGCACTTGTATTAGTGTGGAAAAACCACTTTTCGCACTTGTGTTAGTGTTGAAAAACCACTTTTCACACTTGTGTTAGTGTTGAAAAACCACTTTTCGCACTTGTGTTAGTGTTGAAAAACCACTTTTCGCACTTGTGTTGGTGCAGGAAACCACTTTTGCACTTGTATTAGTGTGGAAAAAACACTTTTTGCACTTGTGATAGTGTTGAAAAACCACTTTTCGCACTAGTGTTAGTGTTGAAAAACCACTTTTCGCACTTGTGTTAGTGTTGAAAAACCACTTTTCGCACTTGTGTTGGTGCAGGAAACCACTTTTGCACTTGTATTAGTGTGGAAAAAACACTTTTCGCACTTGTGTTAGTGTTGAAAAACCACTTTTTGCACTTGTGTTAGTGTTGAAAAACCACTTTTCACACTTGTGTTAGTGTTGAAAAACCACTTTTCACACTTGTGTTGGTGCAGGAAACCACTTTTGCACTTGTATTATTGTGGAAAAACCACTTTTGCACTTGTATTAGTGTGGAAAAAACACTTTTCGCACTTGTGTTAGTGTTGAAAAACCACTTTTCGCACTTGTGTTGTTGCAGGAAACCACTTTTGCACTTGTATTTGTGTGTAAAAATCACTTTTTGCACTTGTGATAGTGTTGAAAAACCACTTTTCACACTTGTGTTAGTGTTGAAAAACCACTTTTCGCACTTGTGTTGGTGCAGGAAACCACTTTTGCACTTGTATTAGTGTGGATAAACCACTTTTTGCACTTGTGTTATTGTTGAAAAACACTTTTCGCACTTGTGTTAGTGTTGAAAAACCACTTTTCGCACTTGTGTTAGTGTTGAAAAACCACTTTTCGCACTTGTGTTGGTGCAGGAAACCACTTTTGCACTTGTACTAGTGTGGAAAAAACACTTTTTGAACTTGTGATAGTGTTGAAAAACCACTTTTCGCACTTGTGTTAGTGTTGAAAAACCACTTTTCGCACTTGTGTTGGTGCAGGAAACCACTTTTGCACTTGTATTAGTGTGGAAAAATCACTTTTCGCACTTGTGTTAGTGTTGAAAAACCACTTTTCGCACTTGTTTTAGTGTTGAAAACCACTTTTCGCACTTGTGTTGGTGCAGGAAACCACTTTTGCACTTGTATTAGTGTGGAAAAACCACTTTTCGCACTTGTGTTAGTGTTGAAAAACCACTTTTCGCACTTGTGTTAGTGTTGAAAAACCACTTTTCGCACTTGTGTTAGTGTTGAAATACCACTTTTCGCACTTGTGTTGGTGCAGGAAACCACTTTTGCACTTGTATTAGTGTTGAAAAACCACTTTTCACACTTGTGTTAGTGTTGAAAAACCACTTTTCGCACTTGTGTTGGTGCAGGAAACCACTTTTGCACTTGTATTAGTGTGGAAAAACCACTTTTCGCACTTGTGTTAGTGTTGAAAAACCACTTTTCGCACTTGTGTTGGTGCAGGAAACCACTTTTTCACTTGTATTAGTGTGGAAAAAACACTTTTCGCACTTGTGTTAGTGTTGAAAAACCACTTTTCGCACTTGTGTTGGTGCAGGAAACCACTTTTGCACTTGCATTAGTGTGAAAAAACACTTGTTGCACTTGTGATAGTGTTGAAAAACCACTTTTCGCACTTGTGTTAGTGTTGAAAAACCACTTTTCGCACTTGTGTTGTTGCAGGAAACCACTTTTGCACTTGTATTTGTGTGGAAAAAATCACTTTTTGCACTTGTGATAGTGTTGAAAAACCACTTTTCACACTTGTGTTAGTGTTGAAAAACCACTTTTCGCACTTGTGTTGGTGCAGGAAACCACTTTTGCACTTGTATTAGTGTGGATAAACCACTTTTTGCACTTGTGTTATTGTTGAAAAACCACTTTTCGCACTTGTGTTAGTGTTGAAAAACCACTTTTCGCACTTGTGTTGGTGCAGGAAACCACTTTTGCACTTGTATTAGTGTGGAAAAACCACTTTTCGCACTTGTGTTAGTGTTGAAAAAACACTTTTCGCACTTGTGTTGGTGTTGAAAAACCACTTTTCGCACTTGTGTTGGTGCAGGAAACCACTTTTGCACTTGTATTAGTGTGGAAAAACCACTTTTCGCGCTTGTGTTAGTGTTGAAAAACCACTTTTCGCACTTGTGTTAGTGTTGAAAAACCACTTTTCGCACTTGTGTTGGTGCAGGAAACCACTTTTGCACTTGTATTAGTGTGGAAAAACCACTTTTCGCACTTGTGTTAGTGTTGAAAAACCACTTTTCGCACTTGTGTTAGTGTTGAAAAACCACTTTTCGCACTTGTGTTAGTGTTGAAAAACCACTTTTCACACTTGTGTTGGTGCAGGAAACCACTTTTGCACTTGTATTAGTGTGGAAAAAACACTTTTTGCACTTGTGCTAGTGTTGAAAAAACACTTTTCGCACTTGTGTTGGTGTTGAAAAACCACTTTTCGCACTTGTGTTAGTGTTGAAAAACCACTTTTCGCACTTGTGTTGGTGCAGGAAACCACTTTTGCACTTGTATTAGTGTGGAAAAAACACTTTTTGCACTTGTGATAGTGTTGAAAAACCACTTTTCGCACTTGTGTTAGTGTTGAAAAACCACTTTTCGCACATGTGTTGGTGCAGGAAACCACTTTTGCACTTGTTTTAGTGTGGAAAAACCACTTTTCACACTTGTGTTAGTGTTGAAAAACCACTTTTCGCACTAGTGTTAGTGTTGAAAAACCACTTTTCGCACTTGTGTTAGTGTTGAAAAACCACTTTTCGCACTTGTGTTGGTGCAGGAAACCACTTTTGCACTTGTATTAGTGTGGAAAAAACACTTTTCGCACTTGTGTTAGTGTGGAAAAAACACTTTTCGCACTTGTGTTAGTGTTGAAAAACCACTTTTCACACTTGTGTTGGTGCAGGAAACCACTTTTGCACTTGTATTATTGTGGAAAAACCACTTTTGCACTTGTATTAGTGTGGAAAAAACACTTTTCGCACTTGTGTTAGTGTTGAAAAACCACTTTTCGCACTTGTGTTGGTGCAGGAAACCACTTTTGCACTTGTATTAGTGTGGAAAAAACACTTTTCGCACTTGTGTTAGTTTTGAAAAACCACTTTTCGCACTTGTGTTAGTGTTGAAAAACCACTTTTCGCACTTGTGTTGGTGCAGGAAACCACTTTTGCACTTGCATTAGTGTGAAAAAACACTTTTTGCACTTGTGATAGTGTTGAAAAACCACTTTTCGCACTTGTGTTAGTGTTGAAAAACCACTTTTCGCACTTGTGTTGTTGCAGGAAACCACTTTTGCACTTGTATTTGTGTGGAAAAAACACTTTTTGCACTTGTGATAGTGTTGAAAAACCACTTTTCACACTTGTGTTCGTGTTGAAAAACCACTTTTCGCACTTGTGTTGGTGCAGGAAACCACTTTTGCACTTGTATTAGTGTGGAAAAACCACTTTTCGCACTTGTGTTAGTGTTGAAAAACCACTTTTCACACTTGTGTTAGTGTTGAAAAACCACTTTTCGCACTTGTGTTAGTGTTGAAAACCACTTTTCGCACTTGTGTTGGTGCAGGAAACCACTTTTGCACTTGTATTAGTGTGGAAAAAACACTTTTTGCACTTGTGATAGTGTTGAAAAACCACTTTTCGCACTAGTGTTAGTGTTGAAAAACCACTTTTCGCACTTGTGTTAGTGTTGAAAAACCACTTTTCGCACTTGTGTTGGTGCAGGAAACCACTTTTGCACTTGTATTAGTGTGGAAAAAACACTTTTCGCACTTGTGTTAGTGTTGAAAAACCACTTTTTGCACTTGTGTTAGTGTTGAAAAACCACTTTTCACACTTGTGTTAGTGTTGAAAAACCACTTTTCACACTTGTGTTGGTGCAGGAAACCACTTTTGCACTTGTATTATTGTGGAAAAACCACTTTTGCACTTGTATTAGTGTGGAAAAAACACTTTTCGCACTTGTGTTAGTGTTGAAAAACCACTTTTCGCACTTGTGTTGTTGCAGGAAACCACTTTTGCACTTGTATTTGTGTGTAAAAATCACTTTTTGCACTTGTGATAGTGTTGAAAAACCACTTTTCACACTTGTGTTAGTGTTGAAAAACCACTTTTCGCACTTGTGTTGGTGCAGGAAACCACTTTTGCACTTGTATTAGTGTGGATAAACCACTTTTTGCACTTGTGTTATTGTTGAAAAACCACTTTTCGCACTTGTGTTAGTGTTGAAAAACCACTTTTCGCACTTGTGTTAGTGTTGAAAAACCACTTTTCGCACTTGTGTTGGTGCAGGAAACCACTTTTGCACTTGTACTAGTGTGGAAAAAACACTTTTTGAACTTGTGATAGTGTTGAAAAACCACTTTTCGCACTTGTGTTAGTGTTGAAAAACCACTTTTCGCACTTGTGTTGGTGCAGGAAACCACTTTTGCACTTGTATTAGTGTGGAAAAATCACTTTTCGCACTTGTGTTAGTGTTGAAAAACCACTTTTCGCACTTGTGTTAGTGTTGAAAAACCACTTTTCGCACTTGTGTTGGTGCAGGAAACCACTTTTGCACTTGTATTAGTGTGGAAAAACCACTTTTCGCACTTGTGTTAGTGTTGAAAAACCACTTTTCGCACTTGTGTTAGTGTTGAAAAACCACTTTTCGCATTTGTGTTAGTGTTGAAATACCACTTTTCGCACTTGTGTTGGTGCAGGAAACCACTTTTGCACTTGTATTAGTGTGGGAAAAACACTTTTCGCACTTGTGTTAGTGTTGAAAAACCACTTTTCGCACTTGTGTTAGTGTTGAAAAACCACTTTTCACACTTGTGTTGGTGCAGGAAACCACTTTTGCACTTGTATTAGTGTGGAAAAAACACTTTTTGCACTTGTGCTAGTGTTGAAAAAACACTTTTCGCACTTGTGTTGGTGTTGAAAAACCACTTTTCGCACTTGTGTTAGTGTTGAAAAACCACTTTTCGCACTTGTGTTGGTGCAGGAAACCACTTTTGCACTTGTATTAGTGTGGAAAAAACACTTTTTGCACTTGTGATAGTGTTGAAAAACCACTTTTCGCACTTGTGTTAGTGTTGAAAAACCACTTTTCGCACTTGTGTTGGTGCAGGAAACCACTTTTGCACTTGTTTTAGTGTGGAAAAACCACTTTTCGCACTTGTGTTAGTGTTGAAAAACCACTTTTCGCACTAGTGTTAGTGTTGAAAAACCACTTTTCGCACTTGTGTTAGTGTTGAAAAACCACTTTTCGCACTTGTGTTGGTGCAGGAAACCACTTTTGCACTTGTATTAGTGTGGAAAAAACACTTTTCGCACTTGTGTTAGTGTTGAAAAACCACTTTTTGCACTTGTGTTAGTGTTGAAAAACCACTTTTCACACTTGTGTTAGTGTTGAAAAACCAGTTTTCACACTTGTGTTGGTGCAGGAAACCACTTTTGCACTTGTATTATTGTGGAAAAACCACTTTTGCACTTGTATTAGTGTGGAAAAAACACTTTTCGCACTTGTGTTAGTGTTGAAAAACCACTTTTCGCACTTGTGTTGGTGCAGGAAACCACTTTTGCACTTGTATTAGTGTGGAAAAAACACTTTTCGCACTTGTGTTAGTTTTGAAAAACCACTTTTCGCACTTGTGTTAGTGTTGAAAAACCACTTTTCGCACTTGTGTTGGTGCAGGAAACTACTTTTGCACTTGTATTAGTGTGGAAAAAACACTTTTTGCACTTGTGATAGTGTTGAAAAACCACTTTTTGCACTTGTGTTAGTGTTGAAAAACCACTTTCGCACTTGTGTTAGTGTTGAAAAACCACTTTTCGCATTTGTGTTGGTGCAGGAAACCACTTTTGCACTTGTATTAGTGTGGAAAAAACACTTTTCGCACTTGTGTTAGTGTTGAAAAACCACTTTTCGCACTTGTGTTAGTGTTGAAAAACCACTTTTCGCACTTGTGTTGGTGCAGTAAACCACTTTTGCACTTGTATTAGTGTGGAAAAAACACTTTTCGCACTTGTGTTAGTGTTGAAAAACCACTTTTCACAATTGTGTTAGTGTTGAAAAACCACTTTTCACACTTGTGTTAGTGTTGAAAAACACTTTTCGCACTTGTGTTGGTGCAGGAAACCACTTTTGCACTTGTATTAGTGTGGAAAAAACACTTTTCGCACTTGTGTTAGTGTTGAAAAACCACTTTTCCCACTTGTGTTAGTGTTGAAAAACCACTTTTCCCACTTGTGTTAGTGTTGAAAAACCACTTTTCGCACTTGTGTTGGTGCAGGAAACCACTTTTGCACTTGTATTAGTGTGGAAAAAACACTTTTTGCACTTGTGATAGTGTTGAAAAACCACTTTTCGCACTTGTGTTAGTGTTGAAAAACCACTTTTCGCACTTGTGTTAGTGTTGAAAAACCACTTTTCGCACTTGTGTTAGTGTTGAAAAACCACTTTTCGCACTTGTGTTAGTGTGGAAAAAACACTTTTCGCACTTGTGTTAGTGTTGAAAAACCACTTTTCGCACTTGTGTTGGTGCAGGAAACTACTTTTGCACTTGTGTGAGTGTTGAAAAACCACTTTTCGCACTTGTGTTAGTGTTGAAAAACCACTTTTCACAATTGTGTTAGTGTTGAAAAACCACTTTTCACACTTGTGTTAGTGTTGAAAAACCACTTTTCGCACTTGTGTTGGTGCAGGAAACCACTTTTGCACTTGTATTAGTGTGGAAAAAACACTTTTCGCACTTGTGTTAGTGTTGAAAAACCACTTTTCCCACTTGTGTTAGTGTTGAAAAGCCACTTTTCCCACTTGTGTTAGTGTTGAAAAACCACTTTTCGCACTTGTGTTGGTGCAGGAAACCACTTTTGCACTTGTATTAGTGTGGAAAAAACACTTTTTGCACTTGTGATAGTGTTGAAAAACCACTTTTCGCACTTGTGTTAGTGTTGAAAAACCACTTTTCGCACTTGTGTTAGTGTTGAAAAACCACTTTTCGCACTTGTGTTAGTGTTGAAAAACCACTTTTCGCACTTGTGTTAGTGTTGAAAAACCACTTTTCGCACTTGTGTTGGTGTTGAAAAACCACTTTTTGCACTTGTGTTAGTGTTGAAAAACCACTTTTCACACTTGTGTTAGTGTTGAAAAACCACTTTTCGCACTTGTGTTGGTGCAGGAAACCACTTTTGCACTTGTATTAGTGTGGAAAAAACACTTTTCGCACTTGTGTTAGTGTTGAAAAACCACTTTTTGCACTTGTGTTAGTGTTGATAAACCACTTTTCGCACTTGTGTTGCTGCAGGAAACCACTTTTGCACTTGTATTAGTGTCGAAAAAACACTTTTTGCACTTGTGATAGTGTTGAAAAACCACTTTTCGCACTTGTGTTAGTGTTGAAAAACCACTTTTCGCACTTGTGTTGGTGCAGGAAATCACTTTTGCACTTGTATTAGTGTGGAAAAACCACTTTTCGCACTTGTGTTAGTGTTGAAAAACCACTTTTCACACTTGTGTTAGTGTTGAAAAACCACTTTTCACACTTGTGTTGGTGCAGGAAGCACTTTTGCACTTGTATTAGTGTGGAAAAAACACTTTTTGCACTTGTGCTAGTGTTGAAAAAACACTTTTCGCACTTGTGTTGGTGTTGAAAAACCACTTTTCGCACTTGTGTTAGTGTTGAAAAAACCACTTTTCGCACTTGTGTTGGTGCAGGAAACCACTTTTGCACTTGTATTAGTGTGGAAAAAACACTTTTTGCACTTGTGATAGTGTTGAAAAACCACTTTTCGCACTTGTGTTAGTGTTGAAAAACCACTTTTCACACTTGTGTTGGTGCAGGAAACCACTTTTGCACTTGTTTTAGTGTGGAAAAACCACTTTTCGCACTTGTGTTAGTGTTGAAAAACCACTTTTCGCACTAGTGTTAGTGTTGAAAAACCACTTTTCGCACTTGTGTTAGTGTTGAAAAACCACTTTTCGCACTTGTGTTGGTGCAGGAAACCACTTTTGCACTTGTATTAGTGTGGAAAAAACACTTTTCGCACTTGTGTTAGTGTTGAAAAACCACTTTTTGCACTTGTGTTAGTGTTGAAAAACCACTTTTCACACTTGTGTTAGTGTTGAAAAACCACTTTTCACACTTGTGTTGGTGCAGGAAACCACTTTGCACTTGTATTATTGTGGAAAAACCACTTTTGCACTTGTATTAGTGTGGAAAAAACACTTTTCGCACTTGTGTTAGTGTTGAAAAACCACTTTTCGCACTTGTGTTGTTGCAGGAAACCACTTTTGCACTTGTATTTGTGTGGAAAAATCACTTTTTGCACTTGTGATAGTGTTGAAAAACCACTTTTCACACTTGTGTTAGTGTTGAAAAACCACTTTTCGCACTTGTGTTGGTGCAGGAAACCACTTTTGCACTTGTATTAGTGTGGATAAACCACTTTTTGCACTTGTGTTATTGTTGAAAAACCACTTTTCGCACTTGTGTTAGTGTTGAAAAACCACTTTTCGCACTTGTGTTAGTGTTGAAAAACCACTTTTCGCACTTGTGTTGGTGCAGGAAACCACTTTTGCACTTGTACTAGTGTGGAAAAAACACTTTTGAACTTGTGATAGTGTTGAAAAACCACTTTTCGCACTTGTGTTAGTGTTGAAAAACCACTTTTCACACTTGTGTTCGTGCAGGAAACCACTTTTGCACTTGTATTAGTGTGGAAAAATCACTTTTCGCACTTGTGTTAGTGTTGAAAAACCACTTTTCGCACTTGTGTTAGTGTTGAAAAACCACTTTTCGCACTTGTGTTGGTGCAGGAAACCACTTTTGCACTTGTATTAGTGTGGAAAAACCACTTTTCGCACTTGTGTTAGTGTTGAAAAACCACTTTTCGCACTTGTGTTAGTGTTGAAAAACCACTTTTCGCACTTGTGTTAGTGTTGAAATACCACTTTTCGCACTTGTGTTGGTGCAGGAAACCACTTTTGCACTTGTATTAGTGTGGAAAAAACACTTTTCGCACTTGTGTTAGTGTTGAAAAACCACTTTTCGCACTTGTGTTAGTGTTGAAAAACCACTTTTCACACTTGTGTTGGTGCAGGAAACCACTTTTGCACTTGTATTAGTGTGGAAAAAACACTTTTTGCACTTGTGCTAGTGTTGAAAAAACACTTTTCGCACTTGTGTTGGTGTTGAAAAACCACTTTTCGCACTTGTGTTAGTGTTGAAAAACCACTTTTCGCACTTGTGTTGGTGCAGGAAACCACTTTTGCACTTGTATTAGTGTGGAAAAAACACTTTTTGCACTTGTGATAGTGTTGAAAAACCACTTTTCGCACTTGTGTTAGTGTTGAAAAACCACTTTTCGCACTTGTGTTGGTGCAGGAAACCACTTTTGCACTTGTTTTAGTGTGGAAAAACCACTTTTCGCACTTGTGTTAGTGTTGAAAAACCACTTTTCGCACTAGTGTTAGTGTTGAAAAACCACTTTTCGCACTTGTGTTAGTGTTGAAAAACACTTTTCGCACTTGTGTTGGTGCAGGAAACCACTTTTGCACTTGTATTAGTGTGGAAAAAACACTTTTCGCACTTGTGTTAGTGTTGAAAAACCACTTTTTGCACTTGTGTTAGTGTTGAAAAACCACTTTTCACACTTGTGTTAGTGTTGAAAAACCACTTTTCACACTTGTGTTGGTGCAGGAAACCACTTTTGCAATTGTATTATTGTGGAAAAACCACTTTTGCACTTGTATTAGTGTGGAAAAAACACTTTTCGCACTTGTGTTAGTGTTGAAAAACCACTTTTCGCACTTGTGTTGGTGCAGGAAACCACTTTTGCACTTGTATTAGTGTGGAAAAAACACTTTTCGCACTTGTGTTAGTTTTGAAAAACCACTTTTCGCACTTGTGTTAGTGTTGAAAAACCACTTTTCGCACTTGTGTTGGTGCAGGAAACTACTTTTGCACTTGTATTAGTGTGGAAAAAACACTTTTTGCACTTGTGATAGTGTTGAAAAACCACTTTTTGCACTTGTGTTAGTGTTGAAAAACCACTTTTCGCACTTGTGTTAGTGTTGAAAAACCACTTTTCGCATTTGTGTTGGTGCAGGAAACCACTTTTGCACTTGTATTAGTGTGGAAAAAACACTTTTCGCACTTGAGTTAGTGTTGAAAAACCACTTTTCGCACTTGTGTTAGTGTTGAAAAACCACTTTTCGCACTTGTGTTGGTGCAGTAAACCACTTTTGCACTTGTATTAGTGTGGAAAAAACACTTTTCGCACTTGTGTTAGTGTTGAAAAACCACTTTTCGCACTTGTGTTGGTGCAGGAAACTACTTTTGCACTTGTGTGAGTGTTGAAAAACCACTTTTCGCACTTGTGTTAGTGTTGAAAAACCACTTTTCACAATTGTGTTAGTGTTGAAAAACCACTTTTCACACTTGTGTTAGTGTTGAAAAACCACTTTTCGCACTTGTGTTGGTGCAGGAAACCACTTTTGCACTTGTATTAGTGTGGAAAAAACACTTTTCGCACTTGTGTTAGTGTTGAAAAACCACTTTTCCCACTTGTGTTAGTGTTGAAAAACCACTTTTCCCACTTGTGTTAGTGTTGAAAAACCACTTTTCGCACTTGTGTTGGTGCAGGAAACCACTTTTGCACTTGTATTGGTGTGGAAAAAACACTTTTCGCACTTGTGTTAGTGTTGAAAAACCACTTTTCGTACTTGTGTTAGTGTTGATAAACCACTTTTCGCACTTGTGTTAGTGTGGAAAAACCACTTTTCGCACTTGTGTTAGTGTTGAAAAACCACTTTTCGCACTTGTGTTAGTGTTGAAAAACGACTTTTTGCACTTGTGTTAGTGTTGAAAAACCACTTTTTGCACTTGTGTTAGTGTTGAAAAACCACTTTTCGCACTTGTGTTGGTGCAGGAAACCACTTTTGCACTTGTATTAGTGTGGAAAAAACACTTTTTGCACTTGTGATAGTGTTGAAAAACCACTTTTCGCACTTGTGTTAGTGTTGAAAAACCACTTTTCGCACTTGTGTTAGTGTTGAAAAACCACTTTTCGCACTTGTGTTAGTGTTGAAAAACCACTTTTCGCACTTGTGTTAGTGTTGAAAAACCACTTTTCGCACTTGTGTTGGTGCAGGAAACCACTTTTGCACTTGTATTAGTGTGGAAAAAACACTTTTTGCACTTGTGATAGTGTTGAAAAACCACTTTTCGCACTTGTGTTAGTGTTGAAAAACAACTTTTCACACTTGTGTTAGTGTTGAAAAACCACTTTTCGCACTTGTGTTGGTGCAGGAAACCACTTTTGAACTTGTATTAGTGTGGAAAAAACACTTTTCGCACTTGTGTTAGTGTTGAAAAACCACTTTTCGCACTTGTGTTAGTGTTGAAAAACCACTTTTCACACTTGTGTTAGTGTTGAAAAACCACTTTTCGCACTTGTGTTGGTGCAGGAAACCACTTTTGCACTTGTATTAGTGTGGAAAAAACACTTTTCGCACTTGTGTTAGTGTTGAAAAACCACTTTTTGCACTTGTGTTAGTGTTGATAAACCACTTTTCGCACTTGTGTTGCTGCAGGAAACCACTTTTGCACTTGTATTAGTGTGGAAAAAACACTTTTTGCACTTGTGATAGTGTTGAAAAACCACTTTTCGCACTTGTGTTAGTGTTGATAAACCACTTTTCGCACTTGTGTTGGTGCAGGAAACCACTTTTGCACTTGTATTAGTGTCGAAAAAACACTTTTTGCACTTGTGATAGTGTTGAAAAACCACTTTTCGCACTTGTGTTAGTGTTGAAAAACCACTTTTCGCACTTGTGTTGGTGCAGGAAATCACTTTTGCACTTGTATTAGTGTGGAAAAACCACTTTTCGCACTTGTGTTAGTGTTGAAAAACCACTTTTCACACTTGTGTTAGTGTTGAAAAACCACTTTTCGCACTTGTGTTGGTGCAGGAAGCCACTTTTGCACTTGTATTAGTGTGGAAAAAACACTTTTTGCACTTGTGCTAGTGTTGAAAAAACACTTTTCGCACTTGTGTTGGTGTTGAAAAACCACTTTTCGCACTTGTGTTAGTGTTGAAAAACCACTTTTCGCACTTGTGTTGGTGCAGGAAACCACTTTTGCACTTGTATTAGTGTGGAAAAAACACTTTTTGCACTTGTGATAGTGTTGAAAAACCACTTTTCGCACTTGTGTTAGTGTTGAAAAACCACTTTTCGCACTTGTGTTGGTGCAGGAAACCACTTTTGCACTTGTTTTAGTGTGGAAAAACCACTTTTCGCACTTGTGTTAGTGTTGAAAAACCACTTTTCGCACTAGTGTTAGTGTTGAAAAACCACTTTTCGCACTTGTGTTAGTGTTGAAAAACCACTTTTCGCACTTGTGTTGGTGCAGGAAACCACTTTTGCACTTGTATTAGTGTGGAAAAAACACTTTTCGCACTTGTGTTAGTGTTGAAAAACCACTTTTCGCACTTGTGTTGGTGCAGGAAACCACTTTTGCACTTGTATTAGTGTGGAAAAAACACTTTTTGCACTTGTGATAGTGTTGAAAAACCACTTTTCGCACTTGTGTTAGTGTTGAAAAACCACTTTTCGCACTTGTGTTAGTGTTGAAAAACCACTTTTCGCACTTGTGTTAGTGTTGAAAAACCACTTTCGCACTTGTGTTAGTGTTGAAAAACCACTTTTCGCACTTGTGTTGGTGTTGAAAAACCACTTTTTGCACTTGTGTTAGTGTTGAAAAACCACTTTTCACACTTGTGTTAGTGTTGAAAAACCACTTTTCGCACTTGTGTTGGTGCAGGAAACCACTTTTGCACTTGTATTAGTGTGGAAAAAACACTTTTCGCACTTGTGTTAGTGTTGAAAAACCACTTTTTGCACTTGTGTTAGTGTTGATAAACCACTTTTCGCACTTGTGTTGCTGCAGGAAACCACTTTTGCACTTGTATTAGTGTGGAAAAAACACTTTTTGCACTTGTGATAGTGTTGAAAAACCACTTTTCGCACTTGTGTTAGTGTTGATAAACCACTTTTCGCACTTGTGTTGGTGCAGGAAACCACTTTTGCACTTGTATTAGTGTCGAAAAAACACTTTTTGCACTTGTGATAGTGTTGAAAAACCACTTTTCGCACTTGTGTTAGTGTTGAAAAACCACTTTTCGCACTTGTGTTGGTGCAGGAAATCACTTTTGCACTTGTATTAGTGTGGAAAAACCACTTTTCGCACTTGTGTTAGTGTTGAAAAACCACTTTTCACACTTGTGTTAGTGTTGAAAAACCACTTTTCACACTTGTGTTGGTGCAGGAAGCCACTTTTGCACTTGTATTAGTGTGGAAAAAACACTTTTTGCACTTGTGCTAGTGTTGAAAAAACACTTTTCGCACTTGTGTTGGTGTTGAAAAACCACTTTTCGCACTTGTGTTAGTGTTGAAAAACCACTTTTCGCACTTGTGTTGGTGCAGGAAACCACTTTTGCACTTGTATTAGTGTGGAAAAAACACTTTTTGCACTTGTGATAGTGTTGAAAAACCACTTTTCGCACTTGTGTTAGTGTTGAAAAACCACTTTTCGCACTTGTGTTGGTGCAGGAAACCACTTTTGCACTTGTTTTAGTGTGGAAAAACCACTTTTCGCACTTGTGTTAGTGTTGAAAAACCACTTTTCGCACTAGTGTTAGTGTTGAAAAACCACTTTTCGCACTTGTGTTAGTGTTGAAAAACCACTTTTCGCACTTGTGTTGGTGCAGGAAACCACTTTTGCACTTGTATTAGTGTGGAAAAAACACTTTTCGCACTTGTGTTAGTGTTGAAAAACCACTTTTCGCACTTGTGTTGGTGCAGGAAACCACTTTTGCACTTGTATTAGTGTGGAAAAAACACTTTTTGCACTTGTGATAGTGTTGAAAAACCACTTTTCGCACTTGTGTTAGTGTTGAAAAACCACTTTTCGCACTTGTGTTAGTGTTGAAAAACCACTTTTCGCACTTGTGTTAGTGTTGAAAAACCACTTTTCGCACTTGTGTTAGTGTTGAAAAACCACTTTTCGCACTTGTGTTGGTGTTGAAAAACCACTTTTTGCACTTGTGTTAGTGTTGAAAAACCACTTTTCACACTTGTGTTAGTGTTGAAAAACCACTTTTCGCACTTGTGTTGGTGCAGGAAACCACTTTTGCACTTGTATTAGTGTGGAAAAAACACTTTTCGCACTTGTGTTAGTGTTGAAAAACCACTTTTTGCACTTGTGTTAGTGTTGATAAACCACTTTTCGCACTTGTGTTGCTGCAGGAAACCACTTTTGCACTTGTATTAGTGTGGAAAAAACACTTTTTGCACTTGTGATAGTGTTGATAAACCACTTTTCGCACTTGTGTTAGTGTTGATAAACCACTTTTCGCACTTGTGTTGGTGCAGGAAACCACTTTTGCACTTGTATTAGTGTCGAAAAAACACTTTTTGCACTTGTGATAGTGTTGAAAAACCACTTTTCGCACTTGTGTTAGTGTTGAAAAACCACTTTTCGCACTTGTGTTGGTGCAGGAAATCACTTTTGCACTTGTATTAGTGTGGAAAAACCACTTTTCGCACTTGTGTTAGTGTTGAAAAACCACTTTTCACACTTGTGTTAGTGTTGAAAAACCACTTTTCACACTTGTGTTGGTGCAGGAAGCCACTTTTGCACTTGTATTAGTGTGGAAAAAACACTTTTTGCACTTGTGCTAGTGTTGAAAAAACACTTTTCGCACTTGTGTTGGTGTTGAAAAACCACTTTTCGCACTTGTGTTAGTGTTGAAAAACCACTTTTCGCACTTGTGTTGGTGCAGGAAACCACTTTTGCACTTGTATTAGTGTGGAAAAAACACTTTTTGCACTTGTGATAGTGTTGAAAAACCACTTTTCGCACTTGTGTTAGTGTTGAAAAACCACTTTTCACACTTGTGTTGGTGCAGGAAACCACTTTTGCACTTGTTTTAGTGTGGAAAAACCACTTTTCGCACTTGTGTTAGTGTTGAAAAACCACTTTTCGCACTAGTGTTAGTGTTGAAAAACCACTTTTCGCACTTGTGTTAGTGTTGAAAAACCACTTTTCGCACTTGTGTTGGTGCAGGAAACCACTTTTGCACTTGTATTAGTGTGGAAAAAACACTTTTCGCACTTGTGTTAGTGTTGAAAAACCACTTTTTGCACTTGTGTTAGTGTTGAAAAACCACTTTTCACACTTGTGTTAGTGTTGAAAAACCACTTTTCACACTTGTGTTGGTGCAGGAAACCACTTTTGCACTTGTATTATTGTGGAAAAACCACTTTTGCACTTGTATTAGTGTGGAAAAAACACTTTTCGCACTTGTGTTAGTGTTGAAAAACCACTTTTCGCACTTGTGTTGTTGCAGGAAACCACTTTTGCACTTGTATTTGTGTGGAAAAATCACTTTTTGCACTTGTGATAGTGTTGAAAAACCACTTTTCACACTTGTGTTAGTGTTGAAAAACCACTTTTCGCACTTGTGTTGGTGCAGGAAACCACTTTTGCACTTGTATTAGTGTGGATAAACCACTTTTTGCACTTGTGTTATTGTTGAAAAACCACTTTTCGCACTTGTGTTAGTGTTGAAAAACCACTTTTCGCACTTGTGTTAGTGTTGAAAACCCACTTTTCGCACTTGTGTTGGTGCAGGAAACCACTTTTGCACTTGTACTAGTGTGGAAAAAACACTTTTTGAACTTGTGATAGTGTTGAAAAACCACTTTTCGCACTTGTGTTAGTGTTGAAAAACCACTTTTCGCACTTGTGTTGGTGCAGGAAACCACTTTTGCACTTGTATTAGTGTGGAAAAATCACTTTTCGCACTTGTGTTAGTGTTGAAAAACCACTTTTCGCACTTGTGTTAGTGTTGAAAAACCACTTTTCGCACTTGTGTTGGTGCAGGAAACCACTTTTGCACTTGTATTAGTGTGGAAAAACCACTTTTCGCACTTGTGTTAGTGTTGAAAAACCACTTTTCGCACTTGTGTTAGTGTTGAAAAACCACTTTTCGCACTTGTGTTAGTGTTGAAATACCACTTTTCGCACTTGTGTTGGTGCAGGAAACCACTTTTGCACTTGTATTAGTGTGGAAAAAACACTTTTCGCACTTGTGTTAGTGTTGAAAAACCACTTTTCGCACTTGTGTTAGTGTTGAAAAACCACTTTTCACACTTGTGTTGGTGCAGGAAACCACTTTTGCACTTGTATTAGTGTGGAAAAAACACTTTTTGCACTTGTGCTAGTGTTGAAAAAACACTTTTCGCACTTGTGTTGGTGTTGAAAAACCACTTTTCGCACTTGTGTTAGTGTTGAAAAACCACTTTTCGCACTTGTGTTGGTGCAGGAAACCACTTTTGCACTTGTATTAGTGTGGAAAAAACACTTTTTGCACTTGTAATAGTGTTGAAAAACCACTTTTCGCACTTGTGTTAGTGTTGAAAAACCACTTTTCGCACTTGTGTTGGTGCAGGAAACCACTTTTGCACTTGTTTTAGTGTGGAAAAACCACTTTTCGCACTTGTGTTAGTGTTGAAAAACCACTTTTCGCACTAGTGTTAGTGTTGAAAAACCACTTTTCGCACTTGTGTTAGTGTTGAAAAACCACTTTTCGCACTTGTGTTGGTGCAGGAAACCACTTTTGCGCTTGTATTAGTGTGGAAAAAACACTTTTCGCACTTGTGTTAGTGTTGAAAAACCACTTTTTGCACTTGTGTTAGTGTTGAAAAACCACTTTTCACACTTGTGTTAGTGTTGAAAAACCACTTTTCACACTTGTGTTGGTGCAGGAAACCACTTTTGCACTTGTATTATTGTGGAAAAACCACTTTTGCACTTGTATTAGTGTGGAAAAAACACTTTTCGCACTTGTGTTAGTGTTGAAAAACCACTTTTCGCACTTGTGTTGGTGCAGGAAACCACTTTTGCACTTGTATTAGTGTGGAAAAAACACTTTTCGCACTTGTGTTAGTTTTGAAAAACCACTTTTCGCACTTGTGTTAGTGTTGAAAAACCACTTTTCGCACTTGTGTTGGTGCAGGAAACTACTTTTGCACTTGTATTAGTGTGGAAAAAACACTTTTTGCACTTGTGATAGTGTTGAAAAACCACTTTTTGCACTTGTGTTAGTGTTGAAAAACCACTTTTCGCACTTGTGTTAGTGTTGAAAAACCACTTTTCGCATTTGTGTTGGTGCAGGAAACCACTTTTGCACTTGTATTAGTGTGGAAAAAACACTTTTCGCACTTGAGTTAGTGTTGAAAAACCACTTTTCGCACTTGTGTTAGTGTTGAAAAACCACTTTTCGCACTTGTGTTGGTGCAGTAAACCACTTTTGCACTTGTATTAGTGTGGAAAAAACACTTTTCGCACTTGTGTTAGTGTTGAAAAACCACTTTTCGCACTTGTGTTGGTGCAGGAAACTACTTTTGCACTTGTGTGAGTGTTGAAAAACCACTTTTCGCACTTGTGTTAGTGTTGAAAAACCACTTTTCACAATTGTGTTAGTGTTGAAAAACCACTTTTCACACTTGTGTTAGTGTTGAAAAACCACTTTTCGCACTTGTGTTGGTGCAGGAAACCACTTTTGCACTTGTATTAGTGTGGAAAAAACACTTTTCGCACTTGTGTTAGTGTTGAAAAACCACTTTTCCCACTTGTGTTAGTGTTGAAAAACCACTTTTCCCACTTGTGTTAGTGTTGAAAAACCACTTTTCGCACTTGTGTTGGTGCAGGAAACCACTTTTGCACTTGTATTGGTGTGGAAAAAACACTTTTCGCACTTGTGTTAGTGTTGAAAAACCACTTTTCGTACTTGTGTTAGTGTTGATAAACCACTTTTCGCACTTGTGTTAGTGTGGAAAAACCACTTTTCGCACTTGTGTTAGTGTTGAAAAACCACTTTTCGCACTTGTGTTAGTGTTGAAAAACGACTTTTTGCACTTGTGTTAGTGTTGAAAAACCACTTTTTGCACTTGTGTTAGTGTTGAAAAACCACTTTTCGCACTTGTGTTGGTGCAGGAAACCACTTTTGCACTTGTATTAGTGTGGAAAAAACACTTTTTGCACTTGTGATAGTGTTGAAAAACCACTTTTCGCACTTGTGTTAGTGTTGAAAAACCACTTTTCGCACTTGTGTTAGTGTTGAAAAACCACTTTTCGCACTTGTGTTAGTGTTGAAAAACCACTTTTCGCACTTGTGTTAGTGTTGAAAAACCACTTTTCGCACTTGTGTTGGTGCAGGAAACCACTTTTGCACTTGTATTAGTGTGGAAAAAACACTTTTTGCACTTGTGATAGTGTTGAAAAACCACTTTTCGCACTTGTGTTAGTGTTGAAAAACAACTTTTCACACTTGTGTTAGTGTTGAAAAACCACTTTTCGCACTTGTGTTGGTGCAGGAAACCACTTTTGAACTTGTATTAGTGTGGAAAAAACACTTTTCGCACTTGTGTTAGTGTTGAAAAACCACTTTTTGCACTTGTGTTAGTGTTGATAAACCACTTTTCGCACTTGTGTTGCTGCAGGAAACCACTTTTGCACTTGTATTAGTGTGGAAAAAACACTTTTTGCACTTGTGATAGTGTTGAAAAACCACTTTTCGCACTTGTGTTAGTGTTGATAAACCACTTTTCGCACTTGTGTTGGTGCAGGAAACCACTTTTGCACTTGTATTAGTGTCGAAAAAACACTTTTTGCACTTGTGATAGTGTTGAAAAACCACTTTTCGCACTTGTGTTAGTGTTGAAAAACCACTTTTCGCACTTGTGTTGGTGCAGGAAATCACTTTTGCACTTGTATTAGTGTGGAAAAACCACTTTTCGCACTTGTGTTAGTGTTGAAAAACCACTTTTCACACTTGTGTTAGTGTTGAAAAACCACTTTTCGCACTTGTGTTGGTGCAGGAAGCCACTTTTGCACTTGTATTAGTGTGGAAAAAACACTTTTTGCACTTGTGCTAGTGTTGAAAAAACACTTTTCGCACTTGTGTTGGTGTTGAAAAACCACTTTTCGCACTTGTGTTAGTGTTGAAAAACCACTTTTCGCACTTGTGTTGGTGCAGGAAACCACTTTTGCACTTGTATTAGTGTGGAAAAAACACTTTTTGCACTTGTGATAGTGTTGAAAAACCACTTTTCGCACTTGTGTTAGTGTTGAAAAACCACTTTTCGCACTTGTGTTGGTGCAGGAAACCACTTTTGCACTTGTTTTAGTGTGGAAAAACCACTTTTCGCACTTGTGTTAGTGTTGAAAAACCACTTTTCGCACTAGTGTTAGTGTTGAAAAACCACTTTTCGCACTTGTGTTAGTGTTGAAAAACCACTTTTCGCACTTGTGTTGGTGCAGGAAACCACTTTTGCACTTGTATTAGTGTGGAAAAAACACTTTTCGCACTTGTGTTAGTGTTGAAAAACCACTTTTTGCACTTGTGTTAGTGTTGAAAAACCACTTTTCACACTTGTGTTAGTGTTGAAAAACCACTTTTCACACTTGTGTTGGTGCAGGAAACCACTTTTGCACTTGTATTATTGTGGAAAAACCACTTTTGCACTTGTATTAGTGTGGAAAAAACACTTTTCGCACTTGTGTTAGTGTTGAAAAACCACTTTTCGCACTTGTGTTGGTGCAGGAAACCACTTTTGCACTTGTATTAGTGTGGAAAAAACACTTTTCGCACTTGTGTTAGTTTTGAAAAACCACTTTTCGCACTTGTGTTAGTGTTGAAAAACCACTTTTCGCACTTGTGTTGGTGCAGGAAAATACTTTTGCACTTGTATTAGTGTGGAAAAAACACTTTTTGCACTTGTGATAGTGTTGAAAAACCACTTTTTGCACTTGTGTTAGTGTTGAAAAACCACTTTTCGCACTTGTGTTAGTGTTGAAAAACCACTTTTCCCATTTGTGTTGGTGCAGGAAATCACTTTTGCACTTGTATTAGTGTGGAAAAAACACTTTTCGCACTTGTGTTAGTGTTGAAAAACCACTTTTCGCACTTGTGTTAGTGTTGAAAAACCACTTGTCACACTTGTGTTGGTGCAGTAAACCACTTTTGCACTTGTATTAGTGTGGAAAAAACACTTTTCGCACTTGTGTTAGTGTTGAAAAACCACTTTTCGCACTTGTGTTGGTGCAGGAAACTACTTTTGCACTTGTGTGAGTGTTGAAAAACCACTTTTCGCACTTGTGTTAGTGTTGAAAAACCACTTTTCGCACTTGTGTTAGTGTTGAAAAACCACTTTTCACACTTGTGTTAGTGTTGAAAAACCACTTTTCGCACTTGTGTTGGTGCAGGAAACCACTTTTGCACTTGTATTAGTGTGGAAAAAACACTTTTCGCACTTGTGTTAGTGTTGAAAAACCACTTTTCCCACTTGTGTTATTGTTGAAAAACCACTTTTCGCACTTGTGTTGGTGCAGGAAACCACTTTTGCACTTGTATTAGTGTTGAAAAACCACTTTTCACACTTGTGTTAGTGTTGAAAAACCACTTTTCGCACTTGTGTTGGTGCAGGAAACTACTTTTGCACTTGTGTGAGTGTTGAAAAACCACTTTTCGCACTTGTGTTAGTGTCGAAAAAACACTTTTTGCACTTGTGATAGTGTTGAAAAACCACTTTTCGCACTTGTGTTAGTGTTGAAAAACCACTTTTCGCACTTGTGTTGGTGCAGGAAATCACTTTTGCACTTGTATTAGTGTGGAAAAACCACTTTTCGCACTTGTGTTAGTGTTGAAAAACCACTTTTCGCACTTGTGTTAGTGTTGAAAAACCACTTTTCGCACTTGTGTTGGTGCAGGAAACCACTTTTGCACTTGTATTAGTGTTGAAAAACCACTTTTCACACTTGTGTTAGTGTTGAAAAACCACTTTTCGCACTTGTGTTGGTGCAGGAAACCACTTTTGCACTTGTATTAGTGTGGAAAAACCACTTTTCGCACTTGTGTTAGTGTTGAAAAACCACTTTTCGCACTTGTGTTGGTGCAGGAAACCACTTTTGCACTTGTATTAGTGTGGAAAAAACACTTTTCGCACTTGTGTTAGTGTTGAAAAACCACTTTTCGCACTTGTGTTGGTGCAGGAAACCACTTTTGCACTTGCATTAGTGTGAAAAAACACTTGTTGCACTTGTGATAGTGTTGAAAAACCACTTTTCGCACTTGTGTTAGTGTTGAAAAACCACTTTTCGCACTTGTGTTGTTGCAGGAAACCACTTTTGCACTTGTATTTGTGTGGAAAAATCACTTTTTGCACTTGTGATAGTGTTGAAAAACCACTTTTCACACTTGTGTTAGTGTTGAAAAACCACTTTTCGCACTTGTGTTGGTGCAGGAAACCACTTTTGCACTTGTATTAGTGTGGATAAACCACTTTTTGCAGTTGTGTTATTGTTGAAAAACCACTTTTCACACTTGTGTTAGTGTTGAAAAACCACTTTTCGCACTTGTGATAGTGTTGAAAAACCACTTTCCTCACTTGTGTTGGTGCAGGAAACCACTTTTGCACTTGTATTAGTGTGGAAAAAACACTTTTTGAACTTGTGATAGTGTTGAAAAACCACTTTTCGCACTTGTGTTAGTGTTGAAAAACCACTTTTCGCACTTGTGTTGGTGCAGGAAACCACTTTTGCACTTGTATTAGTGTGGAAAAACCACTTTTCGCACTTGTGTTAGTGTTGAAAAACCACTTTTCGCACTTGTGTTAGTGTTGAAAAACCACTTTTCGCACTTGTGTTGGTGCAGGAAACCACTTTTGCACTTGTATTAGTGTGGAAAAACCACTTTTCGCACTTGTGTTAGTGTTGAAAAACCACTTTTCGCACTTGTGTTAGTGTTGAAAAACCACTTTTCGCACTTGTGTTAGTGTTGAAAAACCACTTTTCACACTTGTGTTGGTGCAGGAAACCACTTTTGCACTTGTATTAGTGTGGAAAAAACACTTTTTGCACTTGTGCTAGTGTTGAAAAAACACTTTTCGCACTTGTGTTGGTGTTGAAAAACCACTTTTCGCACTTGTGTTAGTGTTGAAAAACCACTTTTCGCACTTGTGTTGGTGCAGGAAACCACTTTTGCACTTGTATTAGTGTGGAAAAAACACTTTTTGCACTTGTGATAGTGTTGAAAAACCACTTTTCGCACTTGTGTTAGTGTTGAAAAACCACTTTTCGCACTTGTGTTCGTGCAGGAAACCACTTTTGCACTTGTTTTTGTGTGGAAAAACCACTTTTCACACTTGTGTTAGTGTTGAAAAACCACTTTTCGCACTAGTGTTAGTGTTGAAAAACCACTTTTCGCACTTGTGTTAGTGTTGAAAAACCACTTTTCGCACTTGTGTTGGTGCAGGAAACCACTTTTGCACTTGTATTAGTGTGGAAAAAACACTTTTCGCACTTGTGTTAGTGTTGAAAAACCACTTTTTGCACTTGTGTTAGTGTTGAAAAACCACTTTTCACACTTGTGTTAGTGTTGAAAAACCACTTTTCACACTTGTGTTGGTGCAGGAAACCACTTTTGCACTTGTATTATTGTGGGAAAACCACTTTTGCACTTGTATTATTGTGGAAAAAACACTTTTCGCACTTGTGTTAGTGTTGAAAAACCACTTTTCGCACTTGTGTTGGTGCAGGAAACCACTTTTGCACTTGTATTAGTGTGGAAAAAACACTTTTCGCACTTGTGTTAGTTTTGAAAAACCACTTTTCGCACTTGTGTTAGTGTTGAAAAACCACTTTTCGCACTTGTGTTGGTGCAGGAAACTACTTTTGCACTTGTATTAGTGTGGAAAAAACACTTTTTGCACTTGTGATAGTGTTGAAAAACCACTTTTTGCACTTGTGTTAGTGTTGAAAAACCACTTTTCGCACTTGTGTTAGTGTTGAAAAACCACTTTTCGCATTTGTGTTGGTGCAGGAAACCACTTTTGCACTTGTATTAGTGTGGAAAAAACACTTTTCGCACTTGTGTTAGTGTTGAAAAACCACTTTTCGCACTTGTGTTAGTGTTGAAAAACCACTTTTCGCACTTGTGTTGGTGCAGTAAACCACTTTTGCACTTGTACTAGTGTGGAAAAAACACTTTTCGCACTTGTGTTAGTGTTGAAAAACCACTTTTCGCACTTGTGTTGGTGCAGTAAACTACTTTTGCACTTGTGTGAGTGTTGAAAAACCACTTTTCGCACTTGTGTTGGTGTTGAAAAACCACTTTTCGCACTTGTGTTAGTGTTGAAAAACCACTTTTCACACTTGTGTTAGTGTTGAAAAACCACTTTTCGCACTTGTGTTGGTGCAGGAAACCACTTTTGCACTTGTATTAGTGTGGAAAAAACACTTTTCGCACTTGTGTTAGTGTTGAAAAACCACTTTTCCCACTTGTGTTAGTGTTGAAAAACCACTTTTCACACTTGTGTTAGTGTTGAAAAACCAGTTTTCGCACTTGTGTTGGTGCAGGAAACCACTTTTGCACTTGTATTGGTGTGGAAAAAACACTTTTCGCACTTGTGTTAGTGTTGAAAAACCACTTTTCGTACTTGTGTTAGTGTTGATAAACCACTTTTCGCACTTGTGTTAGTGTGGAAAAACCACTTTTCGCACTTGTGTTAGTGTTGAAAAACCACTTTTCGCACTTGTGTTAGTGTTGAAAAACCACTTTTTGCACTTGTGTTAGTGTTGAAAAACCACTTTTTGCACTTGTGTTAGTGTTGAAAAACCACTTTTCGCACTTGTGTTGGTGCAGGAAACCACTTTTGCACTTGTATTAGTGTGGAAAAAACACTTTTTGCACTTGTGATAGTGTTGAAAAACCACTTTTCGCACTTGTGTTAGTGTTGAAAAACCACTTTTCGCACTTGTGTTGGTGCAGGAAACCCCTTTTGCACTTGTATTAGTGTAGAAAAACCACTTTTCGCACTTGTGTTAGTGTTGAAAAACCACTTTTCGCACTTGTGTTAGTGTTGAAAAACCACTTTTCACACTTGTGTTAGTGTTGAAAAACCACTTTTCGCACTTGTGTTGGTGCAGGAAACCACTTTTGCACTTGTATTAGTGTGGAAAAAACACTTTTCGCACTTGTGTTAGTGTTGAAAAACCACTTTTCGCACTTGTGTTGGTGCAGGAAACCACTTTTGCACTTGTATTAGTGTGGAAAAAACACTTTTTGCACTGGTGATAGTGTTGAAAAACCACTTTTCGCACTTGTGTTAGTGTTGAAAAACCACTTTTCGCACTTGTGTTGGTGCAGGAAACCACTTTTGCACTTGTATTAGTGTGGAAAAACCACTTTTCGCACTTGTGTTAGTGTTGAAAAACCACTTTTCGCACTTGTGTTAGTGTTGAAAAACCACTTTTCACACTTGTGTTAGTGTTGAAAAACCACTTTTCGCACTTGTGTTAGTGTTGATAAACCACTTTTCGCACTTGTGTTGGTGCAGGAAACCACTTTTGCACTTGTATTAGTGTGGAAAAAACACTTTTTGCACTTGTATTAGTGTGGAAAAAACACTTTTCGCACTTGTGTTAGTGCTGAAAAACCACTTTTCGCACGTGTGTTAGTGTTGATAAACCACTTTTCGCACTTGTGTTGGTGCAGGAAACCACTTTTGCACTTGTGTTAGTGTGGAAAAAACACTTTTTGCACTTGTGATAGTGTTGAAAAACCACTTTTCGCACTTGTGTTGTTGCAGGAAACCACTTTTGCACTTGTATTAGTGTGGAAAAACCACTTTTCGCACTTGTGTTAGTGTTGAAAAACCACTTTTCGCACTTGTGTTAGTGTTGAAAAACCACTTTTCGCACTTGTGTTAGTGTTGAAAAACCACTTTTCGCACTTGTGTTGGTGCAGGAAACCACTTTTGCACTTGTATTAGTGTGGAAAAACCACTTTTCGCACTTGTGTTAGTGTTGAAAAACCACTTTTTGCACTTGTGTTGGTGTTGAAAAACCAGTTTTGGCACTTGTATTCGTGTGGAAAAACACTTTTTGCACTTGTGATAGTGTTGAAAACCCACTTTTCGCACTTGTGTTAGTGTTGAAAAACCACTTTTCGCACTTGTGTTGTTGCAGGAAACCACTTTTGCACTTGTATTAGTGTGGAAAAACCACTTTTCGCACTTGTGTTAGTGTTGAAAAACCACTTTTCGCACTTGTGTTAGTGTTGAAAAACCAGTTTTCGCACTTGTGTTGGTGCAGGAAACCACTTTTGCACTTGCATTAGTGTGAAAAAACACTTGTTGCACTTGTGATAGTGTTGAAAAACCACTTTTCGCACTTGTGTTAGTGTTGAAAAACCACTTTTCGCACTTGTGTTGGTGCAGGAAACCACTTTTGCACTTGTATTAGTGTTGAAAAACCACTTTTCACACTTGTGTTAGTGTTGAAAAACCACTTTTCGCACTTGTGTTGGTGCAGGAAACCACTTTTGCACTTGTATTAGTGTGGAAAAACCACTTTTCGCACTTGTGTTAGTGTTGAAAAACCACTTTTCGCACTTGTGTTGGTGCAGGAAACCACTTTTGCACTTGTATTAGTGTGGAAAAAACACTTTTCGCACTTGTGTTAGTGTTGAAAAACCACTTTTCGCACTTGTGTTGGTGCAGGAAACCACTTTTGCACTTGCATTAGTGTGAAAAAACACTTGTTGCACTTGTGATAGTGTTGAAAAACCACTTTTCGCACTTGTGTTAGTGTTGAAAAACCACTTTTCGCACTTGTGTTGTTGCAGGAAACCACTTTTGCACTTGTATTTGTGTGGAAAAATCACTTTTTGCACTTGTGATAGTGTTGAAAAACCACTTTTCACACTTGTGTTAGTGTTGAAAAACCACTTTTCGCACTTGTGTTGGTGCAGGAAACCACTTTTGCACTTGTATTAGTGTGGATAAACCACTTTTTGCAGTTGTGTTATTGTTGAAAAACCACTTTTCGCACTTGTGTTAGTGTTGAAAAACCACTTTTCGCACTTGTGTTAGTGTTGAAAAACCACTTTTCGCACTTGTGTTGGTGCAGGAAACCACTTTTGCACTTGTATTAGTGTGGAAAAAACACTTTTTGAACTTGTGATAGTGTTGAAAAACCACTTTTCGCACTTGTGTTAGTGTTGAAAAACCACTTTTCGCACTTGTGTTGGTGCAGGAAACCACTTTTGCACTTGTATTAGTGTGGAAAAACCACTTTTCGCACTTGTGTTAGTGTTGAAAAACCACTTTTCGCACTTGTGTTAGTGTTGAAAAACCACTTTTCGCACTTGTGTTGGTGCAGGAAACCACTTTTGCACTTGTATTAGTGTGGAAAAACCACTTTTCGCACTTGTGTTAGTGTTGAAAAACCACTTTTCGCACTTGTGTTAGTGTTGAAAAACCACTTTTCGCACTTGTGTTAGTGTTGAAAAACCACTTTTCACACTTGTGTTGGTGCAGGAAACCACTTTTGCACTTGTATTAGTGTGGAAAAAACACTTTTTGCACTTGTGCTGGTGTTGAAAAAACACTTTTCGCACTTGTGTTGGTGTTGAAAAACCACTTTTCGCACTTGTGTTAGTGTTGAAAAACCACTTTTCGCACTTGTGTTGGTGCAGGAAACCACTTTTGCACTTGTATTAGTGTGGAAAAAACACTTTTTGCACTTGTGATAGTGTTGAAAAACCACTTTTCGCACTTGTGTTAGTGTTGAAAAACCACTTTTCGCACTTGTGTTGGTGCAGGAAACCACTTTTGCACTTGTTTTCGTGTGGAAAAACCACTTTTCACACTTGTGTTAGTGTTGAAAAACCACTTTTCGCACTAGTGTTAGTGTTGAAAAACCACTTTTCGCACTTGTGTTAGTGTTGAAAAACCACTTTTCGCACTTGTGTTGGTGCAGGAAACCACTTTTGCACTTGTATTAGTGTGGAAAAAACACTTTTCGCACTTGTGTTAGTGTTGAAAAACCACTTTTTGCACTTGTGTTAGTGTTGAAAAACCACTTTTCACACTTGTGTTAGTGTTGAAAAACCACTTTTCACACTTGTGTTGGTGCAGGAAACCACTTTTGCACTTGTATTATTGTGGGAAAACCACTTTTGCACTTGTATTATTGTGGAAAAAACACTTTTCGCACTTGTGTTAGTGTTGAAAAACCACTTTTCGCACTTGTGTTGGTGCAGGAAACCACTTTTGCACTTGTATTAGTGTGGAAAAAACACTTTTCGCACTTGTGTTAGTTTTGAAAAACCACTTTTCGCACTTGTGTTAGTGTTGAAAAACCACTTTTCGCACTTGTGTTGGTGCAGGAAACCACTTTTGCACTTGTATTAGTGTTGAAAAACCACTTTTCACACTTGTGTTAGTGTTGAAAAACCACTTTTCGCACTTGTGTTGGTGCAGGAAACTACTTTTGCACTTGTGTGAGTGTTGAAAAACCACTTTTCGCACTTGTGTTAGTGTCGAAAAAACACTTTTTGCACTTGTGATAGTGTTGAAAAACCACTTTTCGCACTTGTGTTAGTGTTGAAAAACCACTTTTCGCACTTGTGTTGGTGCAGGAAATCACTTTTGCACTTGTATTAGTGTGGAAAAACCACTTTTCGCACTTGTGTTAGTGTTGAAAAACCACTTTTCGCACTTGTGTTAGTGTTGAAAAACCACTTTTCGCACTTGTGTTGGTGCAGGAAACCACTTTTGCACTTGTATTAGTGTTGAAAAACCACTTTTCACACTTGTGTTAGTGTTGAAAAACCACTTTTCGCACTTGTGTTGGTGCAGGAAACCACTTTTGCACTTGTATTAGTGTGGAAAAACCACTTTTCGCACTTGTGTTAGTGTTGAAAAACCACTTTTCGCACTTGTGTTGGTGCAGGAAACCACTTTTGCACTTGTATTAGTGTGGAAAAAACACTTTTTGCACTTGTGTTAGTGTTGAAAAACCACTTTTCGCACTTGTGTTGGTGCAGGAAACCACTTTTGCACTTGCATTAGTGTGAAAAAACACTTGTTGCACTTGTGATAGTGTTGAAAAACCACTTTTCGCACTTGTGTTAGTGTTGAAAAACCACTTTTCGCACTTGTGTTGTTGCAGGAAACCACTTTTGCACTTGTATTTGTGTGGAAAAATCACTTTTTGCACTTGTGATAGTGTTGAAAAACCACTTTTCACACTTGTGTTAGTGTTGAAAAACCACTTTTCGCACTTGTGTTGGTGCAGGAAACCACTTTTGCACTTGTATTAGTGTGGATAAACCACTTTTTGCAGTTGTGTTATTGTTGAAAAACCACTTTTCACACTTGTGTTAGTGTTGAAAAACCACTTTTCGCACTTGTGATAGTGTTGAAAAACCACTTTCCTCACTTGTGTTGGTGCAGGAAACCACTTTTGCACTTGTATTAGTGTGGAAAAAACACTTTTTGAACTTGTGATAGTGTTGAAAAACCACTTTTCGCACTTGTGTTAGTGTTGAAAAACCACTTTTCGCACTTGTGTTGGTGCAGGAAACCACTTTTGCACTTGTATTAGTGTGGAAAAACCACTTTTCGCACTTGTGTTAGTGTTGAAAAACCACTTTTCGCACTTGTGTTAGTGTTGAAAAACCACTTTTCGCACTTGTGTTGGTGCAGGAAACCACTTTTGCACTTGTATTAGTGTGGAAAAACCACTTTTCGCACTTGTGTTAGTGTTGAAAAACCACTTTTCGCACTTGTGTTAGTGTTGAAAAACCACTTTTCGCACTTGTGTTAGTGTTGAAAAACCACTTTTCACACTTGTGTTGGTGCAGGAAACCACTTTTGCACTTGTATTAGTGTGGAAAAAACACTTTTTGCACTTGTGCTAGTGTTGAAAAAACACTTTTCGCACTTGTGTTGGTGTTGAAAAACCACTTTTCGCACTTGTGTTAGTGTTGAAAAACCACTTTTCGCACTTGTGTTGGTGCAGGAAACCACTTTTGCACTTGTATTAGTGTGGAAAAAACACTTTTTGCACTTGTGATAGTGTTGAAAAACCACTTTTCGCACTTGTGTTAGTGTTGAAAAACCACTTTTCGCACTTGTGTTGGTGCAGGAAACCACTTTTGCACTTGTTTTTGTGTGGAAAAACCACTTTTCACACTTGTGTTAGTGTTGAAAAACCACTTTTCGCACTAGTGTTAGTGTTGAAAAACCACTTTTCGCACTTGTGTTAGTGTTGAAAAACCACTTTTCGCACTTGTGTTGGTGCAGGAAACCACTTTTGCACTTGTATTAGTGTGGAAAAAACACTTTTCGCACTTGTGTTAGTGTTGAAAAACCACTTTTTGCACTTGTGTTAGTGTTGAAAAACCACTTTTCACACTTGTGTTAGTGTTGAAAAACCACTTTTCACACTTGTGTTGGTGCAGGAAACCACTTTTGCACTTGTATTATTGTGGGAAAACCACTTTTGCACTTGTATTATTGTGGAAAAAACACTTTTCGCACTTGTGTTAGTGTTGAAAAACCACTTTTCGCACTTGTGTTGGTGCAGGAAACCACTTTTGCACTTGTATTAGTGTGGAAAAAACACTTTTCGCACTTGTGTTAGTTTTGAAAAACCACTTTTCGCACTTGTGTTAGTGTTGAAAAACCACTTTTCGCACTTGTGTTGGTGCAGGAAACTACTTTTGCACTTGTATTAGTGTGGAAAAAACACTTTTTGCACTTGTGATAGTGTTGAAAAACCACTTTTTGCACTTGTGTTAGTGTTGAAAAACCACTTTTCGCACTTGTGTTAGTGTTGAAAAACCACTTTTCGCATTTGTGTTGGTGCAGGAAACCACTTTTGCACTTGTATTAGTGTGGAAAAAACACTTTTCGCACTTGTGTTAGTGTTGAAAAACCACTTTTCGCACTTGTGTTAGTGTTGAAAAACCACTTTTCGCACTTGTGTTGGTGCAGTAAACCACTTTTGCACTTGTACTAGTGTGGAAAAAACACTTTTCGCACTTGTGTTAGTGTTGAAAAACCACTTTTCGCACTTGTGTTGGTGCAGTAAACTACTTTTGCACTAGGGTGAGTGTTGAAAAACCACTTTTCGCACTTGTGTTGGTGTTGAAAAACCACTTTTCGCACTTGTGTTAGTGTTGAAAAACCACTTTTCACACTTGTGTTAGTGTTGAAAAACCACTTTTCGCACTTGTGTTGGTGCAGGAAACCACTTTTGCACTTGTATTAGTGTGGAAAAAACACTTTTCGCACTTGTGTTAGTGTTGAAAAACCACTTTTCCCACTTGTGTTAGTGTTGAAAAACCACTTTTCACACTTGTGTTAGTGTTGAAAAACCAGTTTTCGCACTTGTGTTGGTGCAGGAAACCACTTTTGCACTTGTATTGGTGTGGAAAAAACACTTTTCGCACTTGTGTTAGTGTTGAAAAACCACTTTTCGTACTTGTGTTAGTGTTGATAAACCACTTTTCGCACTTGTGTTAGTGTGGAAAAACCACTTTTCGCACTTGTGTTAGTGTTGAAAAACCACTTTTCGCACTTGTGTTAGTGTTGAAAAACCACTTTTTGCACTTGTGTTAGTGTTGAAAAACCACTTTTTGCACTTGTGTTAGTGTTGAAAAACCACTTTTCGCACTTGTGTTGGTGCAGGAAACCACTTTTGCACTTGTATTAGTGTGGAAAAAACACTTTTTGCACTTGTGATAGTGTTGAAAAACCACTTTTCGCACTTGTGTTAGTGTTGAAAAACCACTTTTCGCACTTGTGTTGGTGCAGGAAACCCCTTTTGCACTTGTATTAGTGTAGAAAAACCACTTTTCGCACTTGTGTTAGTGTTGAAAAACCACTTTTCGCACTTGTGTTAGTGTTGAAAAACCACTTTTCACACTTGTGTTAGTGTTGAAAAACCACTTTTCGCACTTGTGTTGGTGCAGGAAACCACTTTTGCACTTGTATTAGTGTGGAAAAAACACTTTTCGCACTTGTGTTAGTGTTGAAAAACCACTTTTCGCACTTGTGTTGGTGCAGGAAACCACTTTTGCACTTGTATTAGTGTGGAAAAAACACTTTTTGCACTGGTGATAGTGTTGAAAAACCACTTTTCGCACTTGTGTTAGTGTTGAAAAACCACTTTTCGCACTTGTGTTGGTGCAGGAAACCACTTTTGCACTTGTATTAGTGTGGAAAAAACACTTTTCGCACTTGTGTTAGTGTTGAAAAACCACTTTTCGCACTTGTGTTAGTGTTGAAAAACCACTTTTCACACTTGTGTTAGTGTTGAAAAACCACTTTTCGCACTTGTGTTAGTGTTGATAAACCACTTTTCGCACTTGTGTTGGTGCAGGAAACCACTTTTGCACTTGTATTAGTGTGGAAAAAACACTTTTTGCACTTGTATTAGTGTGGAAAAAACACTTTTCGCACTTGTGTTAGTGCTGAAAAACCACTTTTCGCACTTGTGTTAGTGTTGATAAACCACTTTTCGCACTTGTGTTGGTGCAGGAAACCACTTTTGCACTTGTGTTAGTGTGGAAAAAACACTTTTTGCACTTGTGATAGTGTTGAAAAACCACTTTTCGCACTTGTGTTGTTGCAGGAAACCACTTTTGCACTTGTATTAGTGTGGAAAAACCACTTTTCGCACTTGTGTTAGTGTTGAAAAACCACTTTTCGCACTTGTGTTAGTGTTGAAAAACCACTTTTCGCACTTGTGTTAGTGTTGAAAAACCACTTTTCGCACTTGTGTTGGTGCAGGAAACCACTTTTGCACTTGTATTAGTGTGGAAAAACCACTTTTCGCACTTGTGTTAGTGTTGAAAAACCACTTTTTGCACTTGTGTTGGTGTTGAAAAACCAGTTTTGGCACTTGTATTCGTGTGGAAAAACACTTTTTGCACTTGTGATAGTGTTGAAAACCCACTTTTCGCACTTGTGTTAGTGTTGAAAAACCACTTTTCGCACTTGTGTTGTTGCAGGAAACCACTTTTGCACTTGTATTAGTGTGGAAAAACCACTTTTCGCACTTGTGTTAGTGTTGAAAAACCACTTTTCGCACTTGTGTTAGTGTTGAAAAACCAGTTTTCGCACTTGTGTTGGTGCAGGAAACCACTTTTGCACTTGCATTAGTGTGAAAAAACACTTGTTGCACTTGTGATAGTGTTGAAAAACCACTTTTCGCACTTGTGTTAGTGTTGAAAAACCACTTTTCGCACTTGTGTTGGTGCAGGAAACCACTTTTGCACTTGTATTAGTGTTGAAAAACCACTTTTCACACTTGTGTTAGTGTTGAAAAACCACTTTTCGCACTTGTGTTGGTGCAGGAAACCACTTTTGCACTTGTATTAGTGTGGAAAAACCACTTTTCGCACTTGTGTTAGTGTTGAAAAACCACTTTTCGCACTTGTGTTGGTGCAGGAAACCACTTTTGCACTTGTATTATTGTGGGAAAACCACTTTTGCACTTGTATTATTGTGGAAAAA